>NC_073240.2:86892500-87115000 GCF_029281585.2 Gorilla gorilla gorilla
AAGCAGTAGCTTCTTTAGGAACCACAGAGGACGGGAAAAGCTGCAGTGTCTCCTGTCTTGGACTTCCTGTCTTGATTCGAAGGGTGGGATATGATGAGCGAGACTTGCCGGCCATTTTTTAGGGGGTTGCAGTAGCACAGGTGCTGGCTGTGTCATGAGGCTTGGTGCCTGGGAGGACTGCCCTGAGAGAAACTTCTCCATGGAATGTGTTCACAGCATTTCTCCTCCTTGCATCAGAGAAAGATTGTGTGGGGCCTTTTTCTCCCACTGTGCTGGGAAACATAGACGGTTTCTTGATAGAACTTAAAAATAAATTTTATTTTCACATGTATAGAATTCAGTTATTACAGATGATCCCTTTCTTTTTTTTTTTTTTTTTTTTTTTTTTGGAGACAGAACAGAATCTTGCTCTGTTGTTGCCCAGGCTGGAGTGCAGTGGCGCGATCTTGGCTCACTGCAAGCTCTGCCTCCCGGGTTCATGCCATTCTTCTGCCTCAGCCTCCCGAGTAGCTGGGACTACAGGTGCCCGCCACCATACCCGGCTGATTTTTTTTTTGCATGTTTTTAGTAGAGTTGGGGTTTTACCATGTTAGCCAGAATGGTCTCGATCTCCTGACTTCATGATCCGCCCACCTCAGCCTCCCAAAGTGCTGGGATAACAGGCGTGAGCCACCGTGCCCGACCCAGATGATCCCTTTCTATGGCTGTATTTTTAACCTTTTCATTGCTCCCACCCAGAAGATGCTTCAAATAATAGAGAATCTGCTTGATTGAATCCCTGGAAACACATTAGTGGTGATAATGTTGAAAGGGGAATTGGACCCGTTAGACGTTTTAACTTCATATGCTTCTTAATGAGATTTCATTTTCCCCTTCATTTTGCATGGTTTGTTACAGGTTGAGCATCCCTAATTTGAAAGTCTGAAATTTCTCCAAAATCTGAAACGTTTGAGCACCAACATGATGCCACAAGTGGAAAATTCCACATATAAGGGCTTAACAAAATTATGTAAAATATTATATAAAATTACCTTAGAGCTATGTGTATAAGCTGTATATGAAACAAATGAATTTCATGTTCAGATGTGGTTCCCTTCCCCAAGATGTCTCATCATATATATGCAAATATTCCAAAATTCAGAATCTGAAATACTTCTGACCCCAAGCATTTCAGAAGGAATACTCTGTGTGTATCACAAAGAAGGGCACTTTCCCTTGGGGTTGTTTTTACACCTTTGCTTATGGCATGAGAGTTTGCCAAGTTTCTTAAGCATGCTGTGATGGGAGTAGTAGCTTGTAGTTGTATGGCATGCATTAGACTATGACAGCTAAGGCCATCTTGAGAGCTGAACTGTGGCAGTTACATATCTGTACCAGATCTTTAAAAAGGTAAAGGATCTGTGTGACCAAAGATCCAGGTGGGCCTCTGGAAAGTTAGGCATCAGTGCTATTGAGGATATTTTATCTCTGTTTTCTGGATTTCTTCTCTAACTGTGATGGGAATTTACTGAAATATGTATGTGTGTGTGTGTGTGTGTGTATGTATATGAATATATGTGAATATATATATATATTCTTAGCACAGTTCTGTTTGGAAAAGATAACATTGACAAATACATCAGAACAAAAATGTAATCAGACTTCTTTTTGACATTTTTATTAAATTGTAAGACTGGAAAACATGCATGTTCATTAAATGCATATATAAATATAAACTTTAACTCAATTACCTTATAAAATTGAATTGCTGTGTTACCAGAACATTTCCTTTATATAATATATATGTTGGAAATTTCCGTATGTCAGGGATACTCTAGACACTCATCACGTAAGATTTTTCCTTATGATCCATAATTTTGTGACACGTGAAGGAGATGTTCTTAGATTCTGGGTAATAGGGGCAGCTTATTTTCATTTTCTAAATCTGTTTGACATTTGGAGGCACATCAGAACACACATTACAGTAGTATCTTACTTTTGCACAAGACTCTGCCTGAGAAACTAGTGTGTATTTGTAGCAACATTTCTTTGATCTGTTACTTGGAGTAGCTGCAACAGCAAATAGTGATTGTCACTTAGCATTTATCTGGGGTATGGAGTGGCTTTCATAATAGGTAGGTACAGGGCTTTTTCTGTCATTTCATTTAGGACATTGAGATTCCAGAAAGTCTGATAAAGGGAAGTTCATTTATTAATGTGTCTCTCCAGTAAATATTTGAGTACCTACTCTTTTCCGTACACCAGGCTAGACCGTGGTAGGAGAGGGGTGAACTCACAGGTAGGGTTCCTTTCCTCACCACATTTACAGATGAGAACAAGTGAATCTAATAGAAAATGGTAAATGCAGCAACTTAAACATTTGATGTTATAGGACTGACAGACCTAAGGGGTCAGAAGGCTGACTGAGGAAAAGTAATATTAAAGTTTGGACCAGAAGGAAACTGGGAATTAGCTGGGTGAATTAGTATGTGGAAAGCAAGACTGAGGAATTTGGGCCTCTTGCCTGAGGGAATTGGAATCATTTACATTGATTAAATTGATCGAATAATTGATTAGAACACTTCAGGCTGACCGTAGTGAGAATGTATTGGGAGGAGAGATTGGATCAGTAGAAGGCTTTTTTTTTTTTTTTTAGACGGAGTCTCACTCCATCGACCGGGCTGGAATGTAGTGGCGCTATCTTGGCTCACTGCAACCTCTGCCTCCCAGGTTCAAGCACTTCTCCTGCCTCAGCCTCCTGAGTAGCTGGGATTACAGGTGCCCACCACTATGCCCAGCTAATTTTTTGTATTTTTAGTAGAGACGGGGTTTCACCGTGTTGGCCAGGCTAGTCTCAAACTCCTGACCTCATGATTTGCCCTCCTTGGCCTCCCAAAGTGCTGGGATTACAGGTGTGAGCCACCACGCCCAGCCAGTAGAAGGCTTTTGCAGGATTCAAGTTACAGTAGTAGACAGTGTCCTAAACCAAGGCAGAGAGCAGTGGCAATAGGGGAGGAATAGAGGTTGAGCTGGAAGACAAAGTGAAGAAGCCTGAGTGAAGTGTGATATAAGGATTCAGGAATGGTGCCCAGGTTTCCATTTTGATTAATGAGTTAGATGTTGGTACCACTCACTAAATGAAGGAACACAGGAGGAGGAACAGGTCTGCATGAAAAGATAAGTTCACTTACCTGCTTTTGGAGCTTTAGCTGCCTGTGGAACATCCACCCACAGGTGAGCAGGGAGAGGAATGAGCCTAGATCTAAACAGAGATCCGGCTTCCAGATTAGAAAGATGTGAGTCACCAGTGTCTTGTATGCAGATCGTTGTTAAGAGGTGGAGTGAATTAGGAGATTTGGGGTGAGGGAGAAGAGAGCCAGATATAAAATCCCGAGGAACACCACTACTAGATGTTTTTAGTATACTTTTAAGGAAGAGAACCCCAGGTATGAATTGTGATCATTCTTATTTTCATAATCTAACAGGTATGTATTTATTAGCCAGATTTTTTAGAAACTGCATTAGAATTCTGTATATTCAGAAATGGAGATGAGAATGTAAACAAATTATTACATCATTCACCTAGACAGCATTTCCCGGAACCACATAGGCCATTGACATTACACTGTTTCCCCATGTGCTGAAGGCCCTGGCGTAATCCGCGCATGCTCTAATGTCTTCTGTGAACCTCCTTCTCAGCTCAGCAGCAGATGCGGCCAGCAAGGCGGATCTCCATCAGCATCTCTCCGCTCCTCCTTAAGTCTAAAACACTCTTTTCTCTTGGCTCTTCTTATTCGAGTGATGAGGAGGAGGAGTTGCATAGTAAGTAAGCAACTTTGGTGTCCAGTGACTGTTCTTGAAGGTCTGACCAGCTCAGAAAATGCTGTAGGCTTGGTACTAAGAAATTGTTTGGGGGCTTTTAGCCTCTTGCATGCCATCCTTTGTAAGTCATTTGTCTTTATGCTTGCCTTTGAGAATTGGTTTGGATAGAACATTTTTTTGTCTTCTGTATAGTACTAACGCTGAGCTACTGGCCTCCTGATTCCAGGGCACAAGATAATCTTTCTAGCACACAGATACCCTCAAAGGTGTAGGGGATGTGTTCCCATCCCATTGTGTACTCTTTGTAATAATACTGTATGCTAATTTCACAAAACTTTTTATTCGACAATGTAAATTTTATTTTCCTTGTTTTGTTGTTGTGTCTCATGGGACAGATATCTAGATGTTCATCTGTGGTATTTAAAAGCTATTGTTACACTTTTTTTCTTCTTCTCCTTTTCAGACCATTTCTTTAAAAATACCTTTCCTGTAAGATTAGACCCCATGAATTAGAGGGAGGGAGTGATATACGTTTTGTATGTGTGCGTGTGTTTTTTTTTTCTTTTTTTGAGATGGAGTCTCACTCTGTCGCCCAGGCTGGAGTGCAGTGGCGCGATCTTGGCTCCCAGGTTCACGCCATTCTTCTGCCTCAGCCTCCCGGGTAGCCTCCTGGGTAGCTAGGACTACAGGCGTCGGCCACCACGCCCAGCTAATTTTTTTTTGTATTTTTAGTAGAGACGGGGTTTCACCGTGTTATCCAGCATGATCTCGATCTCTTGACCTCATGATCCGCCTGCCTCGGCCTCCCAAAGTACTGGGATTACAGGCGTGAGCCACAGCGCCCAGCCGGAGTTATATACGTATTTATCTCCTACTTTCGCTCTCCTTTTGAACTTTTATTTTTACTTCTTTGGATAAGAATGAATACATTCTTGATAATGCCTAGTATAAAAACTTTACAAGGTATCAATTTTAGTAAACTTGGAAAAGAAAGAAATTCCCCCTTCATGAAAATTACAGTCTTCAATTGTGCAAGATTTCTAGAATATTCCAGGATTGCTTTTAATGGAGAAACCACTTATAATAGAAAGTTGAATAAAATGGTTTTTATATAACTAGTATTAGGAGTCTGAGACAATTACCATACCCGTATGATTAAGCACCCTAACTCCCTACCACTTGCTGATTCTAAGTTTCAGCAATATTAAGTGTTTCTCAAGCTGGCATTTTCACACTATTCTTAAAGGGAAGTGCCTTATGCACAGTGAGACAGTTTAGTTAATTTGATTTTAAATGGTGGCCTTATTAAGGATTTGGTATATTTTTCACTAATAAAAGATGTTTGGAAAATAGACACAGAATAAGATGATCTCAGTTGTAATAGAAGGAAAGTTGTGAAAATCCACTCTTAACTTTGGGTATTCAGAAATTTTCAAAGCTGTTTCATTTCAGAGTATTTGTAATAGGCTGGGTGCAGTGGCTCACACCTCTAATCCCAGCACTTTGGGAGGCCGAGGCAGGCGGATCACTTGAGGTCAGGAGTTTGAGACCAGCCTGGCCAACATGGCGAAACCCTGTCTCTACTAAAACAAACAAACAAATTAGCTGGGCATAGTGATGGGCACCTGTAGTCGCAGTTACTTGGGAGGCTGAGGCAGGAGAATCGCTTGAACCTGGGAGGCAGATGTTGCAGTGAGCCGAGATCATGCCACAACACTCTAGCCTGAGTGACAGAGTGCGATCACTTCATCTCAAAAACAAAATTAAAAAAAAAAAAATCAAAGTATTTGTAATATACCGGGAAGTAGCCAGGTCAGCATGGCAAATAAACCAAGGTCCCAGTCAGGCACAGTGGCTCATGCCTGTAATCCCAGCACTTTGGGAGGCTGAGGTGGGCGGATCACGAGGTCGGGAGTTCAAGACCAGTCTGGCCAACATAGTGAAACCCTGTCTCTACCAAAAATACAAAAAATTAGCCGGGTGTGGTTGCGGGCTCCTGTAATCCCAGCTATTCAGGAGGCTGAGGTAGGAGAATTCCTTTAACCCAGGAGGCGGAGGTTGCAGTGGCCAAGATCATGCCATTGCACTCCAGCCCAGGCGACAGTGTGAGACTCCATCTCAAAAAAAAAAAAAAAAAAAAACCAAGGTCCTGCTAATACAGAATTATGATCCTATAACAGCACTGGTCATTCAGTTAATCCGACACAATGGAACCCTAAAAATACGGAAGCTTGCAGAAACTTTTTGAATCAAGTATCTTCTCAAAATGTGTTCCTTAAATTCAAAACTACTAGTAAGAATTATGTGTGGGCAGGGAGAACCAAAAGAAGGGAGGGGTTGGTTCATGGCCAAATATTAGTAAATTTAGGAAACTCTGGGTTAAGCAGGTTTAAAATGCTAACATTGTGTTACATTGTGGATTTTCAAGGCAGTGTTCAATATACTGTTTCTCCCAAATGTATTAACTAGAAAACCACAATATGTGCAGCACTGTATACAACATTTCATGAAACTGGTGTTCCATGGAACACACTCTGAAAAATATCGACTGTGTCCATCCAGTAGTTCCACCCTGAAGTTCCTGGCTGTAGTATAAATCTGCAGGTTATTTCATGCCTTGAAAGATAATCTAGTTGAAATATATTATTTACCCACAATAATACTTTGCAGGCTAACTTTAATGACAAGTTTCGTTTCGTTTCGTTTATTTTGTCCATAATTTTGTCATGGAAGTAGCATTGGTTGTTTTCTACCCTTAGGTACTCTGAAAACTTGATGATACTTTAGGAATTTCAGAGGCATTGGTGGATTAATTACTGTGTTCAGAACCACATCTAAAAGGTCATCATAACTTAACTAAAATTTTTAGCAGTGGAAAAGTTGAAAATATTATAGGAGTCATAGATTCTCCTAGTACTCAATCACATATGTGTTCAGTCTTTAATTTATTCCACACATATCTGCTGGAAGCTTATGATTGGCCCTGCTTTGTGTTGGTTGGTATTTTTCTGCATTATGAATTTTATTTTTATTTAGTTCATATTACTAGGGTGGTAACTTACTAGGTAATTGCTTAAATGTATAATAGAATCCAGGCAAGCTTAGAAAATTTAATGCTGCTCATATCACTGAAGTTTCCTTGGGCAGAAAAGGTTTTAAAACCACTGATTTAAACTATCCTCTTGATTTTTTTTTTAAGTACACTAAGGCATCATAAGATTAAAATGCTGATATTTTATACCTAGATTATGCAGAACCTGGGGATGGATCCCAGATATTCTTATGCTGCTAATCTTTCCCTCTTACCTGGCTGTTGTTACCATGTGTTGTAAGTGAAATGAATAGAAGAAGAACCCCAAACTGGGAAAAAGGAAAAAAATACGGAAGGCGATCTTTTGAAGACTTAGAATTTGTTTTAAGGTTTCTTATGTATTATTCCTACCTGTTGGCAATTTAAATTTAGCCAGGTGCAATGGCTCACACCTGTAATCCCAGCACTTTGGGAAGCGGAGACAGGAGGATCGCCTGAGCCCAGGGGTTCAAGACCAGCCTGGGCAACATGGCGAGTCCCTGTTTCTAAAAAAAATTTGTAATAATAATAAATAAAAATAATAACTACAGTTTTGGATTTCTGTTCAGAATCTAGAACAATTTGAGAGTTGAAGAGTTTCAAATGCGGGTAATCTGGGAGTTTTTTTGTTTGTTTTTGTTTCTAAGATGGAATCTCGCTCTGTTACCCAGGCTGGAGTGCAGTGGCGCAATCTCGGCTCACTGCAACCTCGACCTCCTGGGTTCAAGCAATTCTCCTGCCTCAGCCTCCCGAGTAGCTGGGACTACAGGCATGCGCCACCACGCCTGGCCAATTTTTGTATTTTTAGTAGAGAAGGGGTTTCACCATGTTGGTCAGGCTGGTCTTGAACTCCTGACCTCAAGTGATCTGCCTGCCTCGGCCTCCCAAAGTGTTGGGATTACAGGCATGAGCCACCGTGCCTGGCCCAAATGCTGGTAGTCTGGTAGTAGAACATCTTCAAATCTCTATCAGATTAAAGTTTTGCTTACAGTAATCTCAGAGATCCTTGAAACCAACCTCAAGGAAAAAGGAAGGTGTTTTGTCTAAATCGTTAAAATAGTGTTACAGAGTAACCTTTGTTTCCCTGGAATATACATGGAAATAGTTCTATAACTGATGTCCTGAAAATTGAAAATCATTTATCACTATGACTGAGGCCTTGCTCTCATCTAAGTCTTCAGTAACTGAATCTTTATTAACATGTGGTAGATCAAAATAATAATATTCCTTCTAGTTTTTCTTCATATTGCCCTATCTGACATAGTCTTAGAATTTTAATGACCTGCGGCAGTTTATGGTCCAGTGGTTGTGGAAGGAAGAAGTATGCATCTGCCTCATTCATTTTTATCTCTGTTAGCCTGGAAAGGACTTTGTCATCTGTTTTATCTCCCTCATTTCACAGATGAGGAAATGAAATCCAAAGGTCTCATCCCAAATTAGTGACAGGGCGAAGACTTAATAAGCCAGCTCTGATGCTCTTTCCTGTTTGCTAATCTGTTTCTAGCAATTCTCATGAAAATATTAGAGATGAGCTAGATCTTATAGAAACATATAAAAGCAGTATTAACAGGGATAAAATATGACATTTAATTTCCTATTCTATATTCTTCCTATGATGTCATCTCAGAAGGATGGTTTGTGCAAACTGAAGATTGATAAGAACTGGAATTAAACATGCTTCATATGTGTTTAAGCATTAGAAAAAGTTATTTGGAGTCTTTTTAGTTACTTGAATCCTGGATTAAACTTATTTTCTTTATGAGAAATTCACTACCTACTTCTGGTTCTAATTTGAGGGTTTCAAGTTTAATTTTTCCTTCTTTCAAACCTTTAGAAGGAGGAGGTACCATGTGCTGACTTTCACACGCTGTTTTTGCTTTAGCTGTGTCGTTGTGAATTTACAAATATTCTACCCGGCATCAGTGTTAAATTTTTTGGTTCTAACTTTTTTTCTGCCTTGTTTTCTAGATTCACGGCCCTTCCACAGTACCTTCCACAATACCAGTGCTAATCTGACTGAGAGGTACTATAAATTTCTTACTCCTTTTTCCAGAAATAAAATGAAGAAAATTTAAAATCTCTTAGGCCATTTAATTACGTAAACTAAGTTAATTGAGCTTATTGGGTTCTTCTTTGAGTGATAAATTTGGAATAATGATTAAAAGTGGTTTTGTCATGAAGGCTATACCTTAAAGTTAATGTCTTCAGTAGTTTTATTAATTATACTGTCCTCATGATAAAAATTGGTTGTATTTATTGATGTGAGGGTACACTATTATTTGACTTTATGAACTTGTGCACCCTTTGCTTATGGGATTTTTAATTCCTAAATCTAGCAGTCTAAACAACATTTTGTTTCATATTAGTGTCTGTGTGTGTGTGCAGTTTATAATAGTCTTAGCTATTTTAAGCTTTAAAGCTGTTTTCTTCTGTATACATGTAAATGATACATAGCTCTGTCGAAGTAAACGAATTGATTCTTTTTTTTTTTTTTTGAGACAGAGTTTCGCTCTTGTTGCCCAGGCTGGAGTGCAATGGCGCGATCTCGGCTCACTGCAACCTCTGCCTCCCAGGTTCAAGCCATTCTCCTGCCTCAGCCTCCTGAGTGGCTGGGATGACAGGCATGCGCCACCATGCCCGGCTAATTTTGTATTTTTAGTAGGGATGGGGTTTCTCCATGTTGGTCAGGCAGGTCTCAAACTCCCGACCTCAGGTGATCCATCTGCCTCAGCTTCCCAAAGTGCTGGGATTATAGGCGTGAGGCACCGCGCCTGGCCACGAATTGATTCTTTACTTGACAGCAAGCAAAAGATTTCTGTTCTGACTCATTATTTTTATTTAGGTTTTCATGCTTATGAGATAGAATATTCTACTTGAAGTATAATTGGGGTTCCTATGGCTGCCCTGCAGTTTTTTCTGAGTTGCCTTCTTTTTCACAGAGGCATCAGTTATGATTCTGATTTAGAACCCTTGCAATGAATGCTTCTCTTTGCACTGCTTTTATAGCTTATTCTTTCTCCTTTCTAGAGCAGTGGTTTTCATACCATTTCCCCCTTATCTTAAAAACAGACTGCTGTATTTTGTAAACAATGCATATATAAATAAACTGACTGTTGACAGGACCCTTTATGGTGCTGCTTCTGCCTGCCACCTGCCCTCTCACAGAGGCTCTAGAGGCAATCACTGCTGTTCTGTGGGAAACGTCTAAAATATTTTAGAACACCTAAGCAAAGTAGTATAAATGGATGCCTTTTCTATATAACGGATTGTTTGTTTGAATGCCCAGCTGTTTTTTTGTTTGTTTGTTTGTTTTGAGACAGAGTCCCTCTGTGTCACCCAGGCTGGAGTGCACTGGCACAATCTCGGCTCACTGCAACCTCCGCCTCCCGGGTTCAAGCGATTTTCCTGCCTCAGCTTCCCGGGTAGCTGGGACTACAGGCGCGTGCCACCACACCTGGCTAATTTTTGTATTTTTTAGTAGAGACGGGGTTTCACCATGTTGGCGAGGCTGGTCTCGAACTCCTGACCTCGTGATCCTCCCACCTCGGCCTCCCAAAGTGCTGGGATTACAGGTGTGAGCACCGCACCTGCCCCAAATGCCCAGCATTTAAGAAAATCAACCATTGCAAATTACCTAAGTTAGAACATGTCCATCTTGGATGGACTTAGATTTTATGTCGGTTTCTTGAACAGGTAGATCAGTAAATCTGAATCTACATAAAACTCCTAAAATTGATCTTTCAACACGGTGCCTCAATTCTGCCTGCTGCTCAGTAAGTTCTCTCCTAAAATTGAACCTAGCTGCATGGACCAGTCCACAGTCCTGATTGTCCCATGTGCCAAAGGCTAGAAAAAAGTTGTGATCTCTACCGTTAAGGAACTTGGATATGTGGTCAGTCATAAGATTCCTTGGTTTGCAACTCCTATTAACAAGTACCCTGTCATTCTGCTACATATATGGGTTTCCTTTCAAGCACCCATTTGTTACAAAGGAGTTTGTAGATTGAGTGCTATTGTAGATGAATAGATTCCATATAAAATAATTACTGAATAATTGACAGGCTCTTTTTAACATGAGGTCACTGAAAATCCATAATTAAAACATTAAAAATGGGCCAGGCGGTAGCTCACACCTATAATCCAAGCACTGTGGGAGGCTGAGGTGGGAGGATTGTGTGAAGCCAGGAGTTCAAAATCAGCCTGGGCAACATAGCAAGACCCCATCTCTACAAAAAAATTTGAAAAATAGCCAGGCGTGGTGGCGTGTGCCTTTAGTCCAGCTTACTCTAGGGGCTGAGGCAGGAAGATTGCGTGAGCTCAGGAGTTCGAGGCTGCAGTGCGCTATCATCACACCACTCAGAGCAAGACTGTCTCCAAAACAGACAAGTGAACAAGAAAACATTAGTGATGGATCTAAGGAAACTTAGCCAAGTTTTGATAACAGAACCTGGGTGTTGTGGCATACTCTATAAAAAGCCATTCAGCAGCCTTCATCTACCTTTTATTCTGCTTCACTTTTATTTAACTTCTGTAGCCCTTTAAAAAAAATCAATCTTCTTGTTTTTATTTAGTATAACAGAAGAGAACTATAATTTCCTGCCACATAGCCCCTCCAAGAAAGATTCTGAATGGAAGAGTGGAACAAAAGTCAGTCGTACATTCAGCTACATCAAGAATAAAATGTCCAGCAGCAAGAAGAGCAAAGTGAGTATCACTGTGGGCATTGCTTGTGATCACCTCAGTAGGATCCTGTCACAGCCTGCATTCACACCAAAACTGGTTAAATCATGGGGACATAAATGGAAATAAATTCAGGATTACTCTCCGAAATCGCCTAATATTTAAAGGAAAATAATAAGAAGAAAAATAGCAAGAAGTGGAACTACCAGTTACTGAGTTTTCACTATATGCTAAGTGCTTTCCATATATTATTTAACCCTTTCAACAACCCTATCAGGTAGGTATTATCTCTCCTTTCTAAAAGTGATGTACCTTACCGAGGATACTCCTCTAATGTGAAGAAGTAGTTCAAACCAGATCTCTTTGGTTTCAAATCCCATACTCTTAAACCACAGTGCTTAAATCTGTAATATCAGTTTAAATGCAACAGAAGGATTTTATGCAAAGATCAAAGGATTGAAAATATTTATATTTGGGTTTAGAGGGAAGGATTATCCCACAGAAGATTACAAGAACTTTTAAGACTAATATGATTTCTTAGATCTATTTCTAATTAGGAGCATTTGGAATATATTCTCTTAGTGATTAAGAGATTAAATAAATGTTTAAACCGTGTGTGTGTGTGTGTGTGTGTGTCTGTGTGTGTGTGTGTGTAAGGCTCCACTGTATCACCCAGGCTGGAGCACAGTGGCGTGACCATAGCTCACTGCAGTCTTGAACTGCCAGGCTCAAGCAATTTCCTGCCTCGCACCGTAGCCTCCTGAGTAGCCAGGACTATAGTCATGTTGTGCCATCGTGCTGAGCTATGTTTAAATTTGTTTGTAAAGATGAAGTCTTGCTGTTTTGTCTAAGCCGGTCTAATGCCTTACCTCAAAGACTCTTCCCGCTGCAGCCTTCCAAAGCCCTGGGTGTGATCCACCACGCCCAGCCTAAAGTAACATTTTTTATCTAATTATTTTTCACATGCTCATTATGGAAATCTTCAAAATCTAAAAGTAAAAGAATGAAAATCTCCTGGAATAACCCCGCTTAGAGATAACTATGCTTAATGTTTTGGTTTATATATTTCTAATCTTTTTTAAAAATGTATTTTCAAAAGAAAGGGAGAAAAGAAGTTCACTTTCTTATACTGATTCCCAGTGCTAAACCAAAACTGATTCCATTTCAAGTCCGTGGGGAAAAACTTTTCGCCTCTCACACCCTATTCATCTACCCACAACACCCTCTAACAAAATAAAGACATAAGTAAATAAAAATTTGAAGTCAGTTAAGGAACTCTTGCAAGGAATCACTGTGTGTGTGTGCGTGCGTGCGTGCATGTGTGTGTGTGTGTGTAGTATATACATGTACATACAGATATATACACACGTACATACATGCATATTTAGAAGTAAGGGAATAAACAAACATTGAATTCAAGAATATTGTCATAAAAGGGCATTGCCTCCTCCCTCACAAAACAAGGTGCACTAAGCTTCTCAAGCCCTCAATTCAGTGGGCTGATGGAAATATAGCCAAAGTATTTCACCATGTTTTGTAAGATCTCTTGGTTTAGCAAATACATTCAAAGAAATTTTTCCACAAAACGTGCCACAAGAATTGTGTTTTCATTTCTCCTGTGCAAGTACAGAATGGAGAGAAAGTAGGCAATCAGGGAGAGATGCATAGAGTCTAGCAAATTATTTCTAGCATAATCACACATTTAACTTCAGACTCAGCCTTGTTTTATAATTCAAAAAAAAAAAAAATGAAGGTCAAAGAATACTGCTTTACCAGTATTCTACGTATTTACATATTGGCAGCCAGGCTTAAAATAGAGCCTTACCTATTTTACTTACCACTGTCGGCTTGGATACTAGTTGGTATCAACAAAAGAAAATCCCCTTTGACAGATCAATATAAATTAGCCAAGTATTATTAAATGCCTTGTATAGTCTTAGCATTCCACTAGGTGTTAACAGGCACCTAAGAGAACTAAAGCTCATAGTCCTGACCTTGAAAAACTTTATGATCTAGTTTGGATGAATTCAAAATGTTTTCGTTGTTTTTTATGTTGGTTTAAAACTACTGAATCTTGTCTTCAAACAAGCTTTTCGTGGAAGACCAATAAATAAGTGGAGATTCCCCCTTTCTAGCCATCTCCCCAATGTCATGGAGTTTTAGGACAGAGCAGTGAATGTACCACTCATCTCATGGATAAGGTAAAACATACACATGATAGGAAAAAAAACAATGTAAGATGGAATTTAGAAGCTGGACCCTGACCTTTAAAAAAGTCTCAGCCCTCAGCCTAGCCTCCTTATTTTACAAACTGAGGCACAGAGATGTATGCTTCACGTCACACAACCTCACACAACCTCCTGTTATCTGACTTCCAGGAAGTAGTACTCATCATTTTGTGTTTAAACAAAATGTTACTATACAGTGTAATTTTTTTCTTTTAACTTTTTTAATCTGAAAGGACTGGAGTTTGCTAGGAGGGGATGAGCAGAAAGGACAGGAGAAAACATATTTTGTGTTAGACCGAAATCTGTGATCACTGGTAGAAACTTTTAGTATCAGTTGACCTCTTGCCTCTGATCATCTCCTTTGTCAAAATGACAACACTTTTTTTGCAATTGAGATTGGTTCCTCTTTCAGACTTGGCTTCAAGATTTGATCTCTTGGGGTCGTGCTGTCTTTAGCAGTGGAAACTCAAAAAATTACAAATTCGTAATCCTGAATTGTAGTCCATTTCCCATTACCAAGTGTTTAGAGTGCCCTAGTGGCAACTGTAAGTCACCTTTTATAGTGAGTTGTTACTAGCTCACTTTTAAATAAAATTGGAACAGCTTGGCTTTTGTCAATGTAGCAAAAGATGATTTTTTAAAAGGTGGGGGTGGGGCACAGTGGTACACACCTGTAATCTCAGTACTTTGAGGCTGAGATGAGAAGATCACTTGAGACCAAGAGTTCAAGGTCAGCCTGGGCAGTATAGTGAGACCTCATCTCTACAAAAAAATTGTAAAATTAGCTGGGCGTAGTGGCACACACCTGTAGTCCTAGCTACTCAGGAGGCTGAGGCAAGAGGATCACTTGAGCCGAGGAGTTCAAGGCTGCAGTAAGCTGTGTGCACTCCAGCCTGGGCAATGGAGCAAGACCCTGTCTCTTAAAAAAAAAAAAAAAGAGAGAGAGAGGAAAGAAATAGGGGAAATAGTAAAGCAGTATATTTTGTGTTAAATACCCTCACTATGCTATGTATCTGCATAGCATTTTACCATGCAGAAGTACTGTATTTTCTAAATGGTAACATAAAAATTAATGAATATTAAATTTTCTTAACATAGTGATGCTAACTCTAATCTTGTTCTTAACTATTGAATAATGTTACTTCTCCATAATGTTAACAAATTGAAAGTGCTACTATGGATATTGACACTGATTCTTCTGTGAAAATGATAAATTTTCAGTTTTTAAAAATTATTTTTTAAATAGATGCTGTGAGAGACCGTCTGATCCAATTGTTTTATTAATCTACCATACAATAAAACTAGACCTACATCTTTTAAAGGAAAAATTTAAGCATCTACTGAATATAATATTAAAATGCCACCTGTAACTCTTAGAGAAGTGTCTAAGGATTATTTGAAAATGTCTGCTTTCCTTTTGCATGATGTATATATCTTTATGAAAATAGGTTATAGTGATTAACCTAGATATATTCCATTCAGTTGTATAATTGTGATGATAAACAGTTCTTAAACATGTCCAAAGAAGCCAAAAGCCAGTAGGCAGTAAACTGTTCACATTCCTAGGAGGGTAACATGTTTTGTCTGGATCACTGGGTTTTGTATATAAACTTAAGAAATTGAGTCCTTGATCCTATGTCCTTTTGAGAATTATCACCGACTGGCATAAGTGATTAGATTAGATAAATATATTGAATGTGTTTGTGGAAGATGAGAGGGGGTGCTAAACAGGAAGTATAGCAGGAAGATTGGCAGTTTCTGCTTTTGTCTTAGTGTCTTTGAGAGATAGTGCTGTTTCCTGCTAAGTAATTTTGCGTGTTACAGAGTATTTAAACACTCATATGCATAGTGTTCGAGTTCACAAAGGGAGTGTGGAATGACCCTCTTCAAACCGTCCTATCACACTGGTTTTCTTTTTTCTAAACCACAGTTACTTTTGCACCAACCTAATACTAAGCTTTCCTCTTTGTAGACAAAGAAGAGGTGGTTAGAAATGTTTTAGACAAATCTATTTGATTTGAAGTGGGTATTTTTGAGTGCACAGGTTAGATTCCTGCACAGCTGCAAGTATGCTACATGACTTTGTAACAGGACATCCAGTTACAGCTCCTAGGTCCTGTGGTCTGTATAAAAAAGAGCTGTACCCATAGGCCTTTCAGAAGTGCCTCCTAGAGTAGTGTTTACAAAGACTTAATTTTAAATGTAATTCTCATTCCTTCTTTGATTAAAGATCTGTCACATGACAGTTGTTTGATCATATCATGTTTTCACAGTTGTCCAGAGTGTTCTTTTTATTGTAATTACATGTATAAAGGGGTATTTTTGGAAAAGTGAAGAATCACCTTTGATAGTGTCCTAGTGCAGTTGTTACCTGCATCTATCCCTGTTAAATACCATTAGCCTGTTTCTCCAGCACACAGCTAAAGCATTTTGCCAGTTGTTAAACATGGAAAAGTCAGACTTCAGAAAATAACTAGTCACCACTTTACACCAGGCAACTTCACTGAAAAGTTTTCTTATGAAACTCACTGCATTTTACAAAATGAGGAGTCTATTTTAAAATAGGTAAGATGTGTTCCTTAACTTCCCGTGTAAAAACTTGGCCTCAAACCTTGCTAGAGTTCCTATATTGCTGCTTAAGCACTGTCCACACACACTGTTTTTGGGGGGAGTGAGGTCTCGTTTCATTTCCTGTATCCTTCATAACAAGGGTTGTTGGCTTTAGCAGCAGCATTCAAACAGTTAAGACTGTCTTAAGGAAACAAGCAGCCTCAGCCCTCCCTCCTTCCCTTTCTCAACCGGTCTCTGGCTTCCTCTTACGATTTCACTAATGGCAGCTCAAAGCTGCTGAGCTCTGCCCTGACGGCATGCGCCCCCGCTTCTGTGAGAGCACGCTTCCTGGCATGGGGGTCGAATCATGTCGATAAAATGGGCTCGGTTTCATGAAGTACCCCACATAACAGTGAGATTCATAGGACTAAAGCATGGGGAGGTAAGAGCCTGACTTCTTTAAAGCACTAAATTCTAGTAAATACAGAAAGAGCCAGTGGAGTTGGTTGTTTTGTTTTGTTTCTATCCTGGGAAGAACTAATTTGGATTGTTGCAAAGGGAAGCTATTTCTTATTTATTCAGGTTTGAAGAGCATTGCAACGCTTGAGAGAATAAGCTGGTTGCCATAAAAAGATTTTTTAAACGATTGAAGTATAATTTAACTTCCTGAGCAAAAAAATCAGATGCTTTTCCATTTAACATTTTATGCATGGAAAAACCTTTAGCAAAATTTAGTTAAAAGAAAGAAATTATTTGAAAAAACCCAAATTTAGTTGTTGATTATTACTAAAGTTTTATGTACTTTAGTGATTACCAATTTTCACTCAGAACAGCTTCCTGTTTTGTAAAGTGAAGGAGTTTTTGTCCCTTCCTCTCATTATTTTTTATAGTTCAAAAGTGTAGTAATTTGGCTCTTAGATGTTCATTATATGTATTTGATTAACAAAAGACTTCACATGAATCATAGATCTAGCAATTATTTACCATTTCATTACAGTGGTTGGGTTCTGAACAGAAAGTCAGAAGACCTGGGTTCCCATTTTGACTGTGCTGATCATCTGTTGTGTGACCTTTTGCAAGTCAACCAACCTCTCCAGTCCCTGGCAGCATAGTGCAGTGTATGAGAGCTGAGCTTTACAGTCAGCCAGATCTGAATCTTAATTTCAGCTTGAGCAGTTATTGGCATGTGGCCTCAAATGCATTATTAAACATCTCTAAGCTTCAATCTCTTCAGATGTAAAATGGAGATAATACCTAGTATTATCATTGGGTTGTTGTGAGAAAATACATGTAAATTGCTTATTACAGTGCTTAGCACGTAGTAACTGTTCAGATTTTTAGCTGTTATTTATTATCTTTATCCTCTACGTTGTAAAATGGGAAGCATAATGCTCACCCTGCCCACTTCAGAGTTATTGAGTCAGACGAAATGATGTATGTAGAAGACATTGATTCAAAATGTTAAGGCATTTAGTAGTTGTCATGATCACTGACTTGGGACACCCATTTTCCTGGAATTTTTTTAGGACATAACAATGGTATTGACAATAGGTAAAACCTCTTACCTTGTGAATGGTAGGTCTTTGTAGTCCAGTTGGTTTGAAAGGAAATTATTTCATTGATACTGATAAGCCAGCCAAGTACTCTGCCAAACAGTGCTTCTAAAGGACCTTTTATGGAGAGCATGGTTATATCCCCATGGTCCTGGCCTCCTAAGGATGTTGTCCACCTGAAATGTCCCTGACTGCTTTAGATATTTAATTAAGGACCCACCGCTCATCAGTAGTTCTTCAAGTTTTCAATGTTTGAATTCCTTTCCATTCCTGTTCATGACTGTGTAAGCTTTGACAACAGCCTCTCTTAGATTGAGGCTTGATGTCATAAGAGTCCTCTGCTTTCAGTCTGTCTCTAGAACATTTCTGACATTCCTGCAGTATTCTTAAGGTGACATGGCCAACTTAATCTGGCACTTAGAGCTCCTGACTCCCAGCCCAGTGCCCCCACTGTTCACCCAGTCTGATGTCTCATTTGCTGGTGTCCCCTGTGCTTTGTACCTAGCCCGGTTTTGGCCTGCTCAGTAAGTAGAAGCACCTGGGCAGTGGCTGGGCACACAGGAAGCACAAGATGAGTATCAGTTTCTGTTGCCACTCTGACAAGTGAGGGAAGACCACAGGAAAGAAAGGAGCTTCACAAAAGAGGTCAGAGAGCACGGCGTACGAAGCTTATCTTTCCAACCTAGGGACACTGCCTGCTTTTCCTGCCTTCCTGCGCCCCTAGGTACTCAGGGTAGAGGAGTGAGCTACTAAGCCTTGGGACTTCCTTTCCCTGGAACCCCATTTTTTTAAAGGAAGTGACCCTGTTGGTATCTAGCTTGAGGAACAACAAAGGTGGTTTTTGAGAAAAATTATTAACAAGGCTCCTTCCTGTCATCCGTGCATTCTCCTATCCTCCGTGCCCTGCACCGTTGTCCTTTAGCCACTCCCCAATTTCTTCTATCTTCCCTGCTCACATCAAAACTTCCTTTCCCTTACTGCAAGCAATACCTTTCTGTGTTGGCTTAGGAGAATAATGAGCTAATGAAACTCATTTCCAGTAAATTATGAGTAATTAATAATATTGCTAAGCATTATTGTGTATTCACTGTGTGCCAGGCACTGTGCAAAATGCTTTAGAAATGTATTATCTCACCTAATTGTCATATGTTTTAAAAAACATATGAGATGGGTGCTTTTGTGATTACTCCCATTTGACAAATGAGAAAACTAAGGCTCAGAGAAATAATTTACCTAGGGTCACGCTATTACTGAGTAGTAGTAGTGGTCGTGGTGGTGATGATGGTGGTGGTGGTGGTGGCAGTGGTGGTGGTGGCAGTAGTAGTAGTAGTACCTGAATCTGAACCGAGGTCTGGTACCATTGTCCGTATTCTTAACCACTGTACGGTTTTCCAGCCTCCCCTTCTTATCAGTCTCCTCTTGCCAGTTTGAAAATTAGGGTAAAGTTAATATTTACAAACCTTAAAATTCTAATTAGCAGCAACTGAAAATATATATGTGGGGCATATTTAATATTTCTAACTAGAGTAAAGGAGGAGACTTTATACATACTCCGTCACTTAGGGATATGCGATTGATGTGAGAAAGAGAGGAGCCTCGGTAATTTTTCATGCCACCCAGGCATCTTTTTCTCCCTCAGGCTGATCCCAGAATTGCTACCACCCTTTTTTCTGCCCTCTGCCTAAAGCTGGCCCTAAACCCATGACTCTCTTCCTGTGTGGACTGTGCTGTAGCTTGCTGAGGAAGGGCTGTGCTGAGGTGTCAGAAGCCTCCTTGCAGTGCTGGTCCTTGGGTATTGTATCTGTTGGTAGAAGTAACCAGTGAATAAGCCACTGCCAGAACTGTTCCGCCTGCCCAGTTTTCGTGTGAATTTTCTAATGTAGCTTGCATGCCAACGCCTTAATTTAAAAAAACAAAACAAAACACTTTGCCCAGAACTTTGTTTCTCACTCCTTTCCAAAATAGTCACCAGCTGTTGTTAACCACATGCCATCTGGGTGCCCAGGTAAGGAGAAAGCCCTCCAGTGTTCAATTAACTGTGGATTCTTTTCTTTGGCAGGAAAAGGAAAAAGAAAAAGATAAGATTAAGGAGAAGGAGAAAGATTCTAAAGACAAGGAGAAAGATAAGAAGACTGTCAACGGGCACACTTTCAGTTCCATTCCTGTGGTGGGTCCCATCAGCTGTAGCCAGTGTATGAAGTCCTTCACCAACAAAGATGCCTATACTTGTGCAAGTAAGAGACATGCTTCTTCCTCTCGTAAGATGGAACTCTCTTGGCTCAAGAAAGCTCATTTCTAGTTTCCTGTCCCCACTCATTATCTGTTCCTCATTTAGGTGGAGAAGTAACCCTTTTTATATCTTTCTTTAGACATGATAAAGAAATTCTAGATGTATAACATACAGCCTATATTTTTTTCAGACAGCCCCAATTTCAAATACAGTCAAGTTAAGATGGTTCAGCCTAGCTTTTTAACTTTACAGTGGTTCAAAAGCAATACACATTCAGTAGAAACTGTACTTTGAGTACCGGTACACTCATTTTGTTTTTCACATTTAGTGCAGTATTCAATAAATTACATGAGATAGTCAACACTTTATCATAAAACTGGCTTTGTGCTAGATAATTTTGGCCAACTATAGTCTAATGTGTTTTGAGCATGTTTAAGATAGGCCAGGCTAAACTATGATGTCCAGAAGGTTAGGTGTATTGAAATGCATTTTTGACTTAACAGTATTTTCAATTTATCATGAGTTTATGTGGGTGTAGCCTCATTGAAAGGATGAGGAGCATCTGCACTCTGTTCTATGATCTCTAAACCACTGCACGTTTTAAAAGTCTGTGTCAGCATCAAAATTATCCATAACCCCAAACCCTAAAGCTACTCAGTGGTCTTCTGTTAGATCATATGTGCTCATTTTTATTCTATTACTTTGGTATATGCTTCAGCCATTACCAACATTAAGCCATAGTGACGGCCAAGGGAGAGCACCTCCGTGCTCAGGGACATTCTGTGCTGACCTGCTGAAAGCCAAGTCCGCTAACTGAGCATTGTTCCTGGTTTTGATAAGACACTCTCAGGCAGGAGTTGCTTAACTTTTTCTGTACAAGACCAGATAAAAAGTATCTTAGGTGTCGTGACCCACATGGTCTCTGTCACAATTCTTGAACTCTGCAGTTGCAGTGCAAAAGCAGCCGTAGACAATACATAAACCAATGAATGTGATTCCAATAAAACTTCACTTATGGATACTGAAATTTGAATTTCATAAAATTTTTGTTATGTAATAGTTTTTTGATTTTTAAAAACTATTTAAAATGTAAAAATTATTCTTAGCTCATGGGCTATACAAAAATAGGCTTCAAGCCACATTTAGCCCACAGACCATAATTTGCACGTTTTTGCTCTAAGGCAGTGCATCTCAAAATTTTGTCAGTGCACAGATCAAAAGTAGTATTTGTAGAGCATACCAGGGTAGATCAAGGAGGCTGCTTCTGGTCAGAGGTGACAGTCTGGAGTTCCAGCCAGTCCAGGGCCAGTCCAGTCACCCGGAACGCTGAGGTAATTAACATGATACTATATCTATAACCAATTCAGATGTTATAGTGACGAATTCAGATGTCAAGGAGCAACTCTCAGACCATGATGTCCTGAAATCTTGTTTTCAGTCATTTATGTTGGATATCCCAAGTAATTTCTTACTAAAAATAGTTAACTTACTGAAATCTGATTTTTTTTTTTTTTTTTTTTTTTTTGAGACAGGGTCTCACTAGTTGCCCGGGCTGTCTTGACCTCCTGACATCAAGTGATCTTCTGGCTCAGCCAGCATCCTGAGTAGCTGGTATTAGGCATGCACCACTGTGCCTGGTAGAAATTTGAAATGTTTAAAAGTGTATTTGGGCCAGGCGTGGTGGCTCACGACTATAATCATAGCACTTTGGGAGGCCGAGGTGAGCGGATCACCTGAAGTCAGAAATTTGAAACCAGCCTGGCCAACATGGCGAAACCCCGTCTCTACTAAAAATACAAAGTTAGCTGGGCTTGGTGACACGTGCCTGTAACCTCAACTACTCGGGAGGCTGAGGCAGGAGAATTGCTTGAACTTGGGAGGGGGAGGTTGCAGTGAGCTGAGATTGTGCCATTGCACTCCAGCCTGGGCAACAGAGTGAGACTCCATCTCAAAAAAAAACAAAAAAAACAAACGTGTATTTGGACAGATTGGAAGTTACTTCTATGATGATTTTCACTCACTTTCTTGCATGGAAGAGAAGGAGTGGAGTTACAGCTAGCACACAGCCTGTCTAATCTGTGCTACAGTTCCTGTGACTTTTTGATACGACTGACTTTATGACACACATTCATGTAAAATGATTTTTATGAATGTTATACCCCCAAAGTAGTCAGCAACACTATTTGTTTTACTGTCCTATTTTTTCAAAAGTAACAAAAAATCATGAGAGCTCTCACCCGAATCCTCATGCATCCCTGTGGGCAGAGATCACACACATTAATGTCATCCTTCATTTGTGACTTACCAGACCGCTGAGAGCCACTACCACATAATAATAATTTCATGTAACCTCTAGGAAACAAGAGACTGTCACTGTTCAGTATTCCTCCAGTGTTTATTTTGGAACCCAGGTTCTAATAGGACTCTTCTGGGACACCAGTTGGAGGTCTATAGTTTAGTTTTTTAGCCATTGGACACAGTTAGCTTCTTAGTACTGGAATAACCTGGTTGCCTAGAGCAGTAATCACCAAGCATTTTATAGCATGTTCACCTATTATTAAAACATTTTTAGCATACTCACATAGGATACATACATAACATAAAAATTACATATGAGTCTTACTGTGCCATACTTTCAAAGAGCTCATTCTAAAAATAAGAGAAGTCTCAGAATTGCCATTTTCTTGTTTTCTGGTTAGTTATTAGTATGATTAGTATTGTCTTTGATTCATGACTTCTTTGAAGGAATTTGTGTAACTCTCATCATTTTCATTTGATTTTAGTGGAAACCAGGTAATATAATCCATAAGCCCACTTTATTGGATACCTATATGTTTCCATTCATCACAACATGCTGAAAGTAAACAAATGTGGATTATGCCTGTCCAGCCCATCTCCTGAGTGAAGAATACCCCGCTCCCTTAAGAAACCTCTAGTGTCACATATAAAATGAGGCTGCCTAACATAAAGACTGAACGAGGCACCCACTTATCAATTAGACATTAACTCAATTTTTCTTCTACGTTAAGAAGTCATTTTAAATAAGAGCTGTAAAATCTTCCTCCTGTGTTCCAAGGGATCGTTTTTTACATCCCTCCTTGCAATGTGCCAGTTCTTTTGGAGAGCACTGATCTCAGAAAAACGGAAAGAGGCTATATTTCTTGATTGGCAGTATGAAATTAATATTCAGGGAACTTCATCAGTAAAGCAGACTAGATACCTGCCTTCTGCTATAAAATATAAAATGCTAAATAAAATCTATTCTTTAAAAAATTAATACATAGCTGAACCTGCCAAATAGAAAATTCCTGAGGGAACTCAGAGCAGTAAAGAGCATGCCCCCTCATTTGGGGTCAAGATATGTGGCCTCAGGGTATGTAGTGGGAGCTGGGACTGAGACCCCTGTATAAGAAATGCTGTTTTAAGACTAACATCCATGATGAAGGGCCTTGAAAAATTCTACCCAGTGGCCTTCAGAAGCAGAAAGGAACCTTACAGTCTCCCCAGGTCTCTGAGTGAGAATTGATGAATCTGGAGTCCAAGTTTACACCGTCTGTATGTGCTGGAACTTCAGGCTAAGAAACTTTCACAAGAGGTTACATGAAATTCCCGTTTAGGAATGACAGATCCTTGAGGGACCCAGCCTGTAGCAGATGTAGAACTGCTCCATTGGGTTAGGTTGACAAATCAGTATACCCAAGGCTACCGCAGGAGGAAAAAAATCCTGTGAAGCTGAGCTCACGATAAAAGATACATAGATGCCACATAAGGAAGTAAACCACCATGAGGAAGAATTAGGGGATGTACAAGCAAGAGATGTTGAAAATCACTAAAAGGGGCCGGGCGCAGTGGCTCACGCCTGTAATCCCAGCACTTTGGGAGGCTGAGGTGGGTGGATCACGAGGTCAGGAGTTCAAGACCAGCCTGATCAACATGGTGAAACCCGGTCTCTACTAAAAATACAAAAATCAGCCAGGCTTGGTGGCGTGTGCCTGTAATCCCAGCTATTCAGTAGGCTGAGGCAGGAGAATCTCTTGAACCCGGGAGGCGGAGGTTGCAGTGAGCTGAGGTCGCGCCACTGCACTCCAGTCTGGGTGACATAGTGAGACTCCATCTCAAAAAAAAGAAAGAAAATTACTAAAAGGATGAAATGAATGGAATCTATAATGCAAGAAAAAGACGTAACAACTAATGGGTAGATTTAAAAACAACTGAGTAAAATTTAAAGCATGGAAATAGTCATTGAAAGGTATTCATGGATTTTTTTCAAATATTTCAGCATATTGTCCTGATTTATAATTGTTTATAAAGGAATAAGATGGCTTCTACTCTGTTGTCTGCATTAGTAAGGGGAGAGCTTCAGTCTAGAAAATCTTAATGACTTCACACTGGATTTGTTTTTTACATTTAATCATCAATAATTATACCCTTAAGTCCCTGATCTTATATGAAGTCAATCAACAAAGTTCATTTGACTGAATTCTGCAAGCTACTCTGTTTGATATGTGATTCATACAAAAGCAGTTTATCAACAAATATTTATTGAATATCAATATGAGCCAGGCACCCACAGTGGCTTAAAAAAAGGAATTCTAAAATGATCCTTGGTACTTATTTATTGTAACCTTGTTTATATTCTGGAAAAATTGAAAGCAATTTAAATATCCATCCATAAAATATAGTATATTTTGTATAGTATATAGATGGATAGGCTGATACTAAAGAGAGAATATAAGGGCCAGGCACGGTGCCTCATGCCTGTAATCCCAGCACTTTAGGAGGCTGAGGCTGGCGGATCACTTGAGGTCAGGAGTTGGAAACCAGCTGGCCAATGTGGTGAAACCCCATCTCTACTAAAATACAAAAGTTAGTCGGGCATGGTGGCGGTGCCTGTAGTCCCAGCTACTTGGGAGGCTGAGGCAGGAGAATTGCTTGAACTTGGGAGACAGAGGTTGCAGTGAGCCGAGATTGAGCCACTACACTCCAGTCTGGGTGACAGAGCAAGACTCCGTCTCAAAAAAAAAAAGGAGAGAGAGAGAATATAGGACAGATCAGAGGTTGCCAAACTTTTTCTGCAAAGGAACCAATGGTATGTTAGGCTTTGCAGCCCATCAGGTCTTTGTCATGACTACTGGACTCTGTCCTTGTAGCACAAAAGCAACCATAGACAATGGATGTGACTGTGTTCCAATAAAAATTTATTTACAGGCCTGGCACGGTGGCTCATGCCTGTAATCCCAGCACTTTGGGAGGCCTAGGCAGGTAGATCACTTGAGGTCAGGAGTTCGAGACCAGCCTGGCCAACAAGGTGAAACCCCGTCTCTACTAAAAATACAAAAATTAGCTGGGCATGGTGGTGCACGCCTGTAATCCCAGCTACTTGGGAGGCTGAGGCAGGAGAATCGCTCGAACCCAGGAGGCAGAGGTTGCAGTGAGCCGAGATTGAGCCACTGCACTCCAGCCTGGGAAACAGAGCGAGACCTTGTCTCAAAAAAAAAAAAAAAAATTTACAAATACAGGCTATGGGCCTAATTCAGCCCAAGGACCATAGTGTGCCAAGCCCTGGGAGAGATTTGCAGGTGCAGACAGAGCTCTCCAAGACATTTTGATGAGTTGAAAAGTCAGTAAATAGAACAGTATATACAGCATGATCCTAGTTTATGGAAAACAAACAGTTTATATAAATTTACAAAAATAGGCCAGGCATGGTGGCTCACAGCTGTAATCCCTGCACTTTGGGAGGCTGAGACGGGCAGAACACCTGAGGTCAGGAGTTCAAGATCAGGCTGGGCAACATGGTGAAACCCCATCTCTACTAAAAAACAAAAAATTATCTGGGTGTGATGGTGCATGCCTGTAATCCCAGCTACTCAGGAGGCTAAGGCAGGAGAATCGCTTGAACCTGGGAGGCGGAGGTTGCAGTGAGCCAAGATCACACCACTGTGCTTTAGCCTGTGCAACAAGAGTGAAACTCCATCTCAAAAAAAAAAAAAAAAATTCTTTTTACAAAAATATCTGAAAGGCTATACACCAAACTGTTAACAATCTGAAAAAAGAGAAATGAGAAAAGGAGTTGAAGAGGACTCTTTATTTTATTCTTTTAGATTGTTTGAATTTTTAGAGAATGTACTTACATATTATTTGTATGTCTAAAAACAAAAGGTAAATATTGGACCACTGATAGTTTCAAAGGTTTTTCTAGTTATTTATCAGCTGATCTCTGATGAAGGCACAAAATAAGTTGGTATTTGTTTTGAGAATTTAATGGACAAAGCAGAATTACTACCAGAACAGAGTAAGCTTATAAGCCTTGAGGAGAGTTGTTCTACCACTCTTATTGATAGCACCAGCTTGCATCAGAAGTAGTATAGTTGAAGTACCAACTCTCAGTTCTGGATTGTGATGTGAAACATTATCAGGAGATTTAAGGTTGAAAGTTATAGACAATCTTTTTGAAGACCCAAAGAATCTTGTGCTATAGAGGACAATAGATTTAAGAACCGTTGGCTTATGGTTATAATGAGTGGCTGTACCTTTCCATGACTAGCTCCAGATAATTTTGCAATTTTAAGTTCAGGCTAAAAGAAGTTGTCTAATATATGCCAGTGTATATTTAGCCTTGTATTGTCATTGACTTGTGTATATACATTATTTCTAGGTTACAAATAGTTGAAATTTGCCCTCTTTGGCTATATTAAGTCTTTGTCTACATTAGACTACCACTCAGAATTAAACCTGTAACTGGCATATAATAAATTTATCAGATAGCAAAAATATTCAGTTAATGTAGGAGAATGCACAGGCATCCTAAGCCCATTTTTGCTTTCTTGATATGTTTTCCTGTTAAACATGATAGAACTTCTCTTTTACTGGACTCCCTGGATGATGAAGCACACATAGCCAGGACACCACAAGTTATTAGACTCCTTATGCTATCAGTGTTGTATGTGCTAGAACCACCTCTGGAGAGCAAGATCTGGGTTACCTCTTGCAGACTTCCATTGCCCAGCGATGCCAGAGATACCCGTGGAGAATCACTTGTGTAGGGTTTGGTATTGACTGGGGAAAACTGTATGAAAGGTTTGAGGGTCTGAGATTCTCAGCCACACTTCTGTGTAGTAATTAAATAGTTTAATGGATAGGGCGGTAGCTTTCAGGATGTCAGGTGTTTGGAAGCTCCACAGATTTCTGAATTTGTGTATATTTAAAACTACATAAAAACATACATTCTTAAAGGTATAATTCCCAAATTTTAACATCAACATATCAGCTTTAGCTATCAGCCTACCTATTCATTTGTATTTTTCCTTCCATCTCTAATTAATTGAAGATTATACTGTGATTGCAAGGCAAGCCATTAAAAAAAAAACTGCTAATATTGGTTATTTATCTACTTGAAGAACGTTAAGATGTTCTCTGTATCATGTACTCACAATTAAATAGAGAAAGAAATTAGAGGTTGTGGTAGGTAAGTGAATTGCAAATGTCATGTACCTCTGACCTCACGTTTTTAGTTCATCACAGCTACTTCATCGTTCTCATTAACTTTGAAAGTAAATATTAAAATTGCAACTCAGAATAGATCTGTACTATTTTACATATTTGAACACAGTATATTAATATTTTATTTCATATAAGACTTTTTTAGAGTTTTTCTAGTATTTTGGAAAACCAGTGAAATAGTGGATTGGCTACTGGTTCTGTGCTAATAGTGTTTATAAGTGGAATGGGACTTTTTTTAATATGAAGTCACCCAAGGAATTTGCTTTTTCTGGAGGCACGTTATTTCATGAAGTCCAGTGTGTTATCACTAGACTAAAGTCTTTTCTGTTTGGGAAGTCTGTCGGTGGGGACAGGGGTCATAATAACCTTTGCTAGTTGTTCTTCGATTTTTGGTAATGGCTTGATCTAATCAAATATCAGAGATTATCTTAGTTCTACCTGCTCAGCAAAAACCAGGAAAAAGAGTTAATATATTTGAGGGGTTTTTTTTGTTTTTTGTTTGTTTGAGACGGAGTCTCACTCTGTCACCTAGGCTGGAGTACAGTGGCGCAATCTCGGCTCACCGCAACCTCCTCCTCCCAGGTTCAAGCGATTCTTCTGCCTCAGTCTCCCAAGTAGCTGGGACTACAGGAACACCCCACCACACCTGGCTAATTTTTTTTTTGTATTTTTATTAGAGTTGGGGTTTCACCATATTGGCCAGGCTGGTCTTGAACTCCTGACCTCAGGTGATCCACCCTCCTCAGGCTCCCAAAGTGTTGGGATTACAGGCGTGAGCCACCGCGCCTGGCCATATTTGAGGTTTAAACTGAAAAGTATCAGACAGCAAAAAGGAATAGTTTAAGTTGGGCTTGACTGTTACCCTAATATGCACCTAAGTTTCAAAAATACATTCTTTAATTTGCATACCACCCTACTCCAGAAGTAATGTAGAAATAGTCTCAACATCTGGTGATAGCATTAAGGTTTATGTAAGACAGTCTGCAGCCTGCCTCTTATAAAAAGAAGGGGGTAGGCCAGGCACGGTGGCTCACGCCTGTAATCCCAGCACTTTAGGAGGGCAAGGCAGGTGGATCACGAGATCAGGCGTTCAAGACCAGCCTGACCAACATGGTGAAACCCCGTCTCTACTAAAAATACAAAAAATTAGCTGGGCGTGGTGGTGGGCGCTTGTAATCCCCAGCTACTCGGGAGGCTGAGGCAGGAGAACTGCTCGAACCCGGGAGGTGGAGGTTACAGTCAGCCAAAGATCGCGCCATTGCACTTCAGCCTGGGCGACAGAGCAAGACTCTGACACACACACACAGACACACACACACACACACACACACACACACACACACACACACACACACGAGTGAAAAGGATTGAAAGCAACAAAATAGTATGTAGTCATCTTCTCAAAGGAACCGAAGTAATGGGCGGATTATCTTCAGCTTCCTGAAGAAGCTGAATGTTTGTATGTATGAAGTCCCATGTGTTATCTTGGCAGGAAGTAGAAAATATGAGTAATTTGGGGACACAGAATCTTTCGTCACTTCCCTCCATCGCGTCTCATGTCCAGGATCTTCCCAGGAGTCGTAGGAAATGTAGCGTCCATGCAGTTAGTCATTTACCTCCTAGGAAACCTTTGTGCTCTTAGGAGACAGTGGCTTCCCATTGTGGTTAAGTGTAACCCTGTTTGGCTGACCCCTGGATAGAGCTTCATACCCTCAGCACTGCATAGTCACCTTTGACTTGTAGTTAGAAAGATCAGCCATATAGTCCATCATGATGATATGTTATGATGGTTTATACAAGAAACTGGGACTTTTTATCTCAGCCAAAACGCTACTCTTGCTTTAGGATTAGATGACTTTAACAGGGTTAATAGAGGAATGTCTTTTCAACTCTTATTTCTCTATTATGTAAAGCTGTCCTTGAATAGTCAGCTGTTCTTTCCAGCTGCCACAAATAATTTGTTCTTTGAAAAGCTTAGTGACTTAATGGGGTCTTTCAGAATAAGGAATTTGTTATGTTCAGGTTTTGGGGTCTTGCCAGTGGTTCTGTTTTGCTTGCTTTAAACAGATGTAAAATGATACTGAGATTATTGCTGATTTATTTTCTGTTGTGCTAGCAGCATTTCAGTACTTTTGTGGTAGGTTGTTTCTTTTACATAAAAAGCAAACAAGTAAACCAGCTGCAATCTAAGTAGGAAACATAAGAATTTAGAATGTGTGTGATGGTTAGATTTTACTTCTGATTTCCTCAGAAAAGTTGCCCTCTAGACAGTTTTCTGGCATTTATAGTTCATTGCTTATATGAGAGAATAAAATACACATAGTTGATTAAAGGAAGGAAGTTTATTACTTAGGGAAAAGGAAGGTAAAAAAAGACCCTAAGCAATAAAGGCAATTCTTTTTTAAGCAGAATACTTTCATTTTGTTTCATTTTTGTTTACCAGTGTTGTTACGAAAACTGCTGCTGGGGCTACTTGAGCTGAGATGATTTGGCTCTTTTTTGTGGCTTTCTTCTTGTTCTGTACATCAGCACTGTGGTTATTACACCAGCTGCCAAGAACATCTCACATGCCTTTTGCATATAAGCACTCTTGGTCCAGATAGGGCGATGTCTCAAATCCCCCAAAGATTTTATTTATTGGCCAGGTGCGGTGGCTCACGCCTGTGATCCCAGCACTTTGGAAGGCTGAGGCGGGTGGATCACCTGAGGTTAGGAGTTTGAGACCAGCCTGGCCAACATGGCGAAATACCATCTCCACTAAAAATACAAAAAATTAGTCAGGCGTAGTGGCATGGACCGGTAATCCCAGCTACTCAGGAGGCTGAGACAGCAGAATCACTTGAACCCAGGAGGCAGAGGTTGCAGTGAGCCAAGATCGTACCACTGCACTCCAGCTTGGGTGACAGAGCAAGACTCCATCTCAAAAAAGAAAAGAAAAAAAAAAAATATATATATATATATATACACACACACATATATTTAATAATTTTTTTTTTGAGAGACAGGGTCCCTGTTAAAGATTTTAAACAAGAAGTTTAAAGTTGCAGAAAGAATTTTGTAGCATGCATTTCTAAATTTGCTCATATTTAACTGTTTTTTGTTTTATTTTCATTTTCTTGGTTAGAGTTGAAATGATAGGAGAAAGTTGTACATTTCTATCCTTAAAGGTAATTCCTCAACCCGTGTCCTGGAGAAGAATCAGGTCATTTTTCCCAGTTAGATTTTGCTGCTCACATCTGTAGGCAGAACAGTCAGAAGTCTTCAGCCTATTCCCAAGTGATGATCAGTGGACTGAAGTACTGGAAGACCTCTTTTGTCAGAGCCCTGGCTGCATATGACTCAGCTCACAAAGGTGGCTCATTTCTGTGTAGGCAGTCCTTTGATATTCTGTCATTTCATTTCAGTTTGGCATGGCCACTCCTCTTATCATTGTATAAAGTTGATTTTCTTAAGTTAGCCTCGCTAATGGTTTGTTTTATTTTTCTTCCAAAAGATAAAAAACACATAGTATATAACCATTCGCCAAAGATCTGTGGTGGTTGGTGGCATGGGTTAAAAAAAAGATACAGCAATAGATAGATGATAGTTTCCAGTCATGTGGGTTTAACTTCATTTTCTTTGGTTTGATGCCTCCTTGTAGCAAAGAAAGAAGTTGAAGGCTGGGCTGTTTGTTTTAGGTACAGAGGAATCCGATTAGGGATCAGCTCTGTTCCCATTAACCACTGTGCTGAGACCTTTTTGAAGAATTTTAAAAAATGAAAGCATATTGCCTACTGCTATTAGGAAATCTATCAAATAAATAAATAAAAGGCCAGATAATTATTCTCTGATCTTCATAACAACATGGTATGGTTTGTGGCAGAGAGCTTAAAAATGTATTAGATTTGTCTTCAATTCTTGTGTTCTTGGTAATTTTCTGTTTTCCCAAACAGAGAGTAAGATTTTAATCTCATGACTTTGGCTGATGTCAGTGGGGCTGAAGTTTCTAAATCACCCACGCACAGCACTAAAACTGTCACTGTGAATTGAGTCCAGGACAACTTGGAAACAAGTTGAGTGTTTTTCAAGTAGGTACTTCAGCATGTTAAGGAGATGTCCATGCAAACTATCCCTAAGAGAAGACTCATGACCATAATACAGAGTGTGTTAAACTTCCAGCTGGGTTGTGGGTTTGGGGACATGTTTCAATTAATTAGAAGTGAATTTATGTGAAAAGTTCTTTACTAGAAGCACATTTTAAATGATTTTTTTTCTGCTTTTATGTTCATCTCAGACACTCAAACACTGGCCTGAGAGTTTGAATATTGCTGAAACCTTTTTAAGTGATAGTGCCACTCCCTTAAAAATCATCATTGCTTAAATCTCTGTATGGTGTTGGAACTGGTTGGGAAGAAAGGAACAGAAAGAACAGAACTTGGAAACAAATTCTGCCCGTAGTGTTCTTGGTCACTTTTGCAGATCAGAATTAGTAGCTGGTTCTCCAGCAAATCTACCACCTCCTGTATTGCCCTTAGGTGCCTAAAATATTATAGATTTTCAATAAAACAAAAGAAAAAAATATACTTTTTAAACTGGATTATAAGACAATAAAATCTTATCTTTAAGTTATCACAAGATGCGATAAATGGATTATGCAAAAGGATATGGAAATGTTTATAAGCAAATCCAAGGAACTTTGAACGACATTAGAGTGTGATGATTTTTTAAAAATTAAAAATTTTTTTAATTTTGAAAAATGTTAATACAAAGTATTATACATAGGTAATTTATCACATATGTGTCCATGATTCAGAATGAACACATAGTAACATTCTGTCAGACGGCTTCAGATTGTTTCACTTTTTAAGAAACCATTATGGTTAAGTTCAGATTCCCCTTTGTTTGCCTGCCCCATGCATCTTCCTTCCTCCCCAAGGACAAGGACTGTCATGAATTCAGTGCATTTGTAGTCTGTGTTTTATAATTTATTTTCATACATAAACAACATATAATTTGTTTTTGTTTTTAGCCTACATAAATACTACCATACAGTACCTCTTTTTGTAATTTGCTTTATTCTGTTCAGCGTTATATATTGAGGATTCAGCACGCTGAAAAACATAGATCTACTAATCATTGACTTTGCCTGCTCATAGTCTTTTTATACTTTTTCTGTAGAAGGGAAAGAGAAATGGACTTAAAGATGATGTATTTGAAAGACTTTAGCTGAGTGGGGATTTGTGAAGAGAAAGGGTTTGGGTGGGGTGGGCTTTCAAGTCTGTGCATGGGAAGGAGATGATGGATCAACTAATGGGAGAGGAAGAAACCAGAAAGGAGCATGCCAGCTGCAAGTCCCGGGCATCTCTGTGGCAGAGGGGAGGTGCACCATACACCCTGAGTAAGAATAGTGCTCGTGAGGATGGGCAGAAACATGTTTTGGCTTACTAGAAAATAAATAAAGCCGTTTGCCTCGACCACTTTGTTATGCTTCTTGCTGTGGGTCCAGCAGCCTGAAACTCACTTACCCATCTGATAGAATCACAGCAGAGGGAACCTGGGGGAAAATGTGATTCCTCCTTTTTAATTTTATAGATGAGGAAACGGAGGCCTGTCGAGAAGGGACTAGGGTCGTACTAGTACATACATACATGCAGAGCCAGGACCTACGTCAAATTTAGTTTGACAGCTGTTTGTCCTTTTGTGTTACTAAATTGATGTTTGACATACTGTAATCAAGGCTGTGTCAGGGCATTCATCTAATTTTAGTTTAAATAGGCATAGTAGGGCCGAGAGAGGAGCATTTGAATAGGATGCATGAGCTAGGCACTATGCTGGAGAGGCTTAATTTGAAGTTTCAGCAGTGGGTGAATGGTCCCTGCCCCAGAGAGGGGATAGAGAAAAACCTAAGAGAGTCTCAATACACTGTGCCAGTGGTATTAAGGAGGAGACCTGTGAACCAAGTGGGTGTTAAAGGAAGTGTTACAAAAGGCTTGGAAAAGGCCTTTGAGGTCTGGGATTCTAGCAGTCTCCTTTCTGGTTTCCTCCCCTCCCCATCATCACTCCAGTCCCCCACAAATCCATGTGTCTGGGCTAAAAGAGATGTTGGCCCTTAACTGGTGAGTTGATGTAGACAGGACCTGTGATGCTTCCTGAATCAGTCTGTGAGGCATTGCCTAGTGAATGGTATCTGTGGTTGATTTCCTGAGTGAGCCCTTCCCATGAGAGTGTCTCCTCGAGTGTCCCCACAGACAGATCTTTCATTTGTTTCTGCTTTACCTCGGGCTTCCTGGAACAGTTCTGTTATGTGACTTTATAGCAGCGCTGAGAGCTGATGGTAAGCCTTCTGAGACACAGAGGCCTGGGTTTTTACGTCAGTGGCCCCTGTAGGCCAAGGGAGTGAAAAGTAAAGGAATTGAGATAAAATGCTGTCCTTGCCAAATTGTGGTTTCTGCTTTATCTTTCAAGAAGTCTCCATTTTCTCTTAAGTCACAGTTCCCAGAGGTGCATGTGGGGGTTCCAGTGACCTTTCGTGTGTGGTTCCTGTCTCAGAGAATGGGGTGCAAAAAGCCCAGCGTAGTTAAGCTTTTCAGATTTTATATTCTGTGCTTTATTACAGTCATGCAAATTTTGTAACCCCTGTTAGGGGCTTTATTAATGTATTTATTTGTAATTTAGACTTACACATTGATGGCAGACACTTTCACTTTTAGTTTTGGTAGCCTCTCCGGCTTCCTGTCTGAAAAGTTCCAGACTTAATAGTTTTTGTTGATTAGAAATCACATCTGTTGCTTCCTAAGGGCCAGGAAACTCACCCTTCCCATCAGATCACTTGAGTCGTTGTTCCTCTCATTAAGCTGTAATCTGTCTCCTGGTCTCCAAATAAAGACACAAACACCGAAAAAAAAAAAATCACATCTGCTCGTGTTTTTCCTCCTCCAAATAACATCACAGAACTGCTTCCTAGAAGAGGACTGCAGTTTGTAATTTCAGTCACATTCTCACATGTGAGTGACTTCACTTTGAAATTCAGAGGCCACTTGTGGCAGCAGTGGAAACTCAGAATCTGGGATCTGTTTGCTTTGTCCATGTGACCTTGGGTTTGCTTTCTTTTCAGATTGCAGTGCTTTTGTCCACAAAGGCTGCCGAGAAAGTCTAGCCTCCTGTGCAAAGGTCAAAATGAAGGTAAGACTTTCTGGCTAAAACAAGGCTTAAAATAAAAGGGTTTATACCAGCAAAATCCTCGGGATTTGGGAGAGTTGAGGTTGTGGTGGATTTTGTTTATTTTAATCATTTGGTACCAACTTTGAGAACAAATTATAACTAAAAAATATTTTTTCTCTTAAGCGATCAATCCTCTTCTTGAGTAACACTGGAGAATTAGACTTTCAGAAAAGAAAATGCTTTCAGAACTTCTTCACGTTCAATATACATTTCTTCGTGATTTTAATATTTCCGTGTTGCTCTTAAAGTGGTTTTCTTCTTAACTATGTCTGCAGGCCTACCCTGCTGTTCATACACCTGTCTTCCTCCTTCAGGACTATCAGGGCAGCAGGTGGAGGTCAGGGGCATTGACCTGCTGGTGGGGGTGGGGAGGGTGTTACGGTTAGCTCTAGCCTGTCTGGTAGCACTTTTCTCCTCGGGTATGTAATATAGGTGGCTCTGATCACATGACCTAAGAATAGAAAGTGCCTGTTTTATGGTGGTATCTGCCCTGAGCATGTATGCTATGTAATCATGCTTTTCCAGTGGCCCTTAAAAAAAAAGTGTGGGTTAGGGGCCATACCTTTTAGGTAGCCTGTGAGGTTTTCAATGTTCTAGTCACTTGTAAGTGTCTCTTCATTCCTTGTCAAAGGAGTGCTTTCCAACTATGTCGACACAGATGATTAATGAGCTGTGTGCTTCGTCAGTCACCAAACACAGTTATCTAGTGCCGTGACCTCAATCTGGAATGTGCATCAGAATCAACTCGAGGGCTTATTGAAAGACAACTTACTGAGCCCCACTCCCAGAGTTTCAGATTCTGGGGGAGAGTCCAGGAATTTGCATTTCTAGTAAGTTCCCAGATGATGCTGATAGTCCGAGGACCTTACTTTGAGAAGCACTAAAACTAGTGTCAAAATGGCAAAAAATAGGATAGCCCAGATCTTCTTTAGCCCATGGACACATATTTTGTTTGGCTCATGTAGTATTTTTAAAATGTGAGTTAGTGCAGCTCTTTCAAAATCATGTTTTATATCAGTTTGGATTCTTAAGTTCTCCTGAAAAAACTGGAAGATTTATAACCCTTGGCTCCCTGATATTTCCCTGTACCCAGCACTCCCAGTTTTTCCTTTTTTCCATAGTACTTATCACCTTCTTAGAGTCTGTATTTACCCATCTTTATTTATTATTACGTAGTTTTTTATAGTGTGTATCTTCCCCCCACTAGAATATAAGCTCCAAACTCACTAAGCAGGCTGAGGGCAGGAGTTGGCTCCATCAGTGGCGCCTGAGCACCTCACAGGGAGGGAGGGATGGCTGGAGCTGAGTGGTGCTGCCTCCTTTAGACAGGATATGCCAGTTCCAGGCCGCCACTGCCTTCCCACACCCCACCCCACCCCAGCTTGCTTCTGTCATTTGTTACCTGCCGGCACCATAGTCATTTGAGTTTCTGATCTCTGATAAGACTCAGTTGTTGTGAATGTACTAGTTTATACGGAAGGATCATGATAGAGATATAGCATCTCCCATATAAGAGAATATAACCTAAAAGGGGGAATTTTATTTTATTTTATTTTATTTTATTTTATTTTATTTTATTTTAGAGACAGAGTCTCACTGTGTCACCCAGGCTGGAGTGCAATGGCACAGTCTTGGCTCACTGCAACCTCCACCTCCCAGGTTCAAGCAATTCTCTTGCCTCAGCCTCCCAAGTAGCTGAGATTACAGGTGCCCGTCACCATGCCCAGCTAATTTTTATATTTTTAGTTGAGACAGGGTTTCACCATGTTGGCTGGGCTGGTCTCGAACTCCTGACCTGAGGTGATCCACCCACCTCAGCCTCCCAAAGTGCTGGGATTACAGGTGTGAGTCACCGCACCCTGCTTGGAATTTCATTTTAAATAGGAAGTAACCTATTTCTTCTAATGATTTATCTCAGATTAATTGCTTCAATCTATAATCTCTCAAAGTATTTTTGCTACATGGCTACAACGAAAGTATTAACTAAAATTAGTATTTTACCCACTAATTTAGCACCTTATAAATACTAGTTACTGGAAATGAAATGCAAAAGTCAAAAGATGCTGCCCTTAAGGCACCAGCAATCTACTGGGGAAGACGGACAGTTACTATAAATGAGAAAGGTGCCAGTCACTGCCTTGGGTGAGGAGAGGAGAGAAGCTATAGATGGCTTTACCGAGGAGGCAACCCTTAAATCGTCTTAAAGGGGAAGAATGCCATGCTTCCGAAGGTGAGAAAAGCATTCCAGGCAGGATAGACAGCATCTACGGCATTGGAGTACGTGGCAGGCTTAGAGGATGGCAATTGGGGGCGACCGTGGCTGGGACACAGGGTGCTTAGGGCAGTGCAAAAAGCAGAGTGGGAAAGGAAGCTGAACTGCTTGCTCCCCTCCTACTCGGCTTCTCAGGGCTTGACAGAGGTGAATTGTCAATGGACTTACTTTCTTTCTCTTTAGCAGCCCAAAGGGAGCCTTCAGGCACATGACACATCGTCACTGCCCACGGTCATTATGAGAAACAAGCGTAAGTAGCTCAGCCCACCTCTCAATTCCCTTTCTGACTTTCTGGTTCTGAATGTAAAAATGCTGTTGTAATATTCAGTTATTATTCATAGTCAAGATATGAATACCTATTTTGTGGTAAGTGAGAGAAGGCTGCTGTTTTATCCTGCAGATTCCTTGACCCATACCTTAACATTATACCATCAAACCCTCTTGGAAGGTTTCTAAAACAGTCTGTGTATTAGCTTAAAGGCAGCACCTTTGCCCTGTGTGTTTAAGCAAGTGACCCCTGCGCATCTCAATTTCCTCTTTAATAATAGTTGAGAATTAAAAGACTTGTTTTTAGTGCCTTACAATCATACAAATCAAATGAGATCTGGCTTGTTAAACTTTTTTTTTTTATTATTTTTTTTGAGACGGAGTCTCTCTCTGTCGCCCAGGCTGGACAATCTCGGCTCACTGCAACCTCCGCTTCCCTGGTTCAAGCGATTCTCCTGCCTCAGCCTCCCCAGTAGCTGGGATTACAGGCATGCACCACCATGCCCGGCCTAAACTTCTTTCTAAACTGAGAAGTTATAGAAAATAGTTCTTTTTTTTATTATTTCTAAGGACCTCAAATGTTATTCAGAATTGAGTAAATCACACTCTTCCATTCACATCAAACCGTTTTCAACAGTGCATAGAAGACTCCACTTTGGTTTTACTGATACTTTTCCCTTTTCACTCCCCATTCCCTGTCTCATTCCCACTGTAGTATATTTAATGTATGTCCTTCTAATCTGCCATATTTTTAGACATATGTATACTTTGAAAAAAATGTATTATTTTGTGTGAATTTAAATTAGATAATATGACTTATGCTTATATGTTCTGCTTATTTTTTTCACTCAATATCGTTTTGAGATATGCATGTTATTGTACGCTATTGTTTCAGACTATGGCATGGTATTCTTTCATAAGCATATTTCACATTTAAAGTTCCCCTAGAGACAGAATATTTACTTTGCTTCCAGCTACTACCATAAATAATGCAATGATTAATATCTTCTTAGCTGGCTCCATGGGAGCCTCTGTGAGACTTTCCCCAGGCAGTGTTCTTGAAAATGTAGTTTTTTAGAAGTAAAGATTCTTGGGCCCCACCCTGATCTGTGAATCACAAACCGTGGGATGGGACCAGCATTCTGTGTTTTTTTGTGGTGTGTGGGGGTGTGTTTAATAGAGACAGGGTCTTGCTTTGTCACCCAGACTGGAGTGTAATGGTGTGATCATAGCTCACTGTAACCTCAAACTCCTGGGCTCAAGAAATCCCCTCACCTCAGATTCCTGAGTTGCTGGCACTCCAGGTGTGCGCCGCTATGCCTGGCTGATTTTTTAATTTTTTTTGTAGAGACGGGGTCTCACTACGTTGCCCAGGCTCGTCTCAAACTCCTGACCTCAAGCAGTCCTCATGCCTTGGCCTCCCAAAGTGCTGAGATAACAGGCATGAGCCACCGCACCCAGCCTGGTCTGTGTTTTAATAGATCCTCCAGGTGATTCTGATGCCCACTCAAGCTTGAAAACCGCTCCCTTATGCCCAATTTCTCTTGAGTACTTCCAGATAGCTCCTGAATGGCTGTACTAGTCTACACTCCCAGAAGAGAGTGATTCCCTTTAGGTATATTTAATCTGGTTTTTATCCATCTTCACACGCAGATGACTAGAAGAGGAGCTTCTCCAGGTTGATACCCACTTTTAGTCTGTGATCTTACCCATTCCACATACTTTTATGTCTAGCTTCCTAAAATGCTTTTTTTCTTGTGACATTATCTGTTGTTTCAGAAGTCTGTTTTCTTTCTTATTTTCATGTCTTTCTTAAAAACAAATGCCTATTGTGTGCAAGGTTCATGAGTATTACCTTTGATCCCCACAAGTATTTTTTTTTTTTTTTCCTTGAGACAGAGTCTTACTCTGTCACCCAGGTGGGAGTGCAGTGGCACAATCTCTGCTCACTGCAACATCCGCCTTCTGGGTTCAAGCATTTCTCCTGCCTCAGCCTCCCAAGTAGCTGGGATTACAGGTGTGAGCCACCACACCCAGCTAATTTTTGTATTTTTACTAGAGATAGGGTTTCACCATGTTGGCTAGGCTGGTGTCGAATTTTTGACCTCAAGGGATCTGTCTGTCTTGGCCTCCCAAAGTGCTGGGATTATAGGCGTGAGCCACTGTACCTGGCCCTCCCACAGATATTCTTATTCCTGTTGTACTCCACTGAGGCAACATAGTGGTGTAGAGTACAGATTGTGAATTCTAATTGTATGGATTCAAGTCTGACACCACTGCTTAAGAGCTGTGTAACTGGACATTACCAAACCTCTCTGTGCCTCATTTTCTTCCTCTGTAAAAGGGGATGATAATAGTATCATAGGGTGGTAGTCAGGTTTAAATCAGATCATACCTATAAAGTACTTAGCAGTAAACATTCCTTAAGTGTTAGCTTTCACTGCTATAATCATCACAAATAAGGAAACAGCAATATTGAGTCACTTACTTGGGTAGAATATGGGTTGGTTACAAATAAGGAAAGCTGTTATTTTCTTCCCCCTGTGCTGGCTTTTAGATACAAGTTATTATGAGCTCTGCCTAACATCATTCTGCTTTTCCAGCCCTTTCACTGATTCCTTCTACCTGCTTCCTCTTCTACTCTGTGTCTCCCTTTTACATTAATACTACATAATTACTTCTGCCTTCATTCCATGGTTCTTCTCATCAGAATTGTCCTCTGTTTTTTCTTCTGACCCATCCACATCCTTGCAATTCTTCAAGAAACTAGTGTTTTCTTCCTCCATCAGATTTTATCTGCTCACTGACCTCCCTTCAGAAACATTCAGGTTATGCTCCAGGCCCTTTAACTCTTAAGCTCATTCTCTTTTCTACCCACTTGCTCTTTTTCTCTTGGGTGGGGGTGGGGGTGGGGGCAGAGGGGTAGGGCCACATCCCATAGTCCTTGTGTACTCTCTGCAGCTAGAATCTGGTCAGGTTTTAGAATGTCGGGTTTCTGCTATTTTATTGTGTCATCATCTTGTAAATAGAATTTGAATTGGAAATTAATGATTATATTAATGGTCATTGAGTCAAAGACATCCTGAAATACTGTGAAGTCGTAACTACCACCCCAGTCTTATTTCCTTCACCTCTTGACACTCCTGGGGATGGACAGATAATGCAGCCTGTGAATGGGACAGCAAGTCCATTACCAAGGAAAAATGTTCCCAAGTGCCAGCGTGACCACTTTAGCAAATTAGATCTCCAGTTTCCTCTTTAGTCATGTTAATGAGAAATATGCACTATGAGAACAAATTAGAATTGACCCTTGAATAACTCGGATGATAGGTGTGCCAGCCCCACCCCCATGCAGTCAAAAATCCACATAAAACTTTTTGACTCCCCCAGAACTTACCTACTAATAGCCTACTGTTGACCAGAAGCCTTACCAATAACATAAACAGTCAATTAATGCATTTTGTTTATTATGTGTATTATATACTGTATTCTTACAGTAAATTAAGCCAAAGGAAAAAATGTTATTTTAAAAATCATAAGGAAGAGAAAATATATTTACTGTTTGTTAAGTGGAAGTAGATCATCATAAAGGTCTTCATCCTTGTCGTTTTCACATTGAGTAGACCAAGAAGGAAGAGGAAGAAAAGAAGGGTTGGTCTTGCTGTCTCAGGGGTGGCAGAGGCAGAAGAAATTCCACATATAAGGGGATCTTTGTAGTTCAAACCCATGTTGTTCAAGGGTCATCTGTAGTTACAGGTGTTAAACAAGTGTTAAATTTTCCTCATCTGTAAATTAAAGGAAATCATCAAAATCTATGCTCGCTAGCAGTGAGCAGAAGAATCACTTGAGCCTGTAAGATATGTAGACTCTTGGGTTCCACCCCTAGAAGACAAGGGGGGCTGAGATTCCATATCTAACAGGCACTCCAGATGTCTTCATGGTGAACGGTCCTAAAGAACGCTGCTCCCAGTTATCTCTAAGGTTCCTTTTACCCTTAAAATTCTTTCAATCTTGGGGCCAGGTGCAGTGGCTCACGCCTGTAATCCCAGCACTTTGGGAGGCCGAGGCGGGCAGATCATGAGGTCAGGAGTTTGAGACCAGTCTGGCCAACATAGTGAAACCCCGTCTCTATTAAAAATACAAAAATTAGCCGGGCATGGTGGCGGGTGCCTGTAATCCCAGCTACTCGGGAGGCTGAGGCAGGAGAATGGCATGAACGCAGGAGGCGGAGCTTGCAGTGAGCCAAGATCGCGCCACTGCACTCCAGCCTGGGCGACAGAACAAGACTGCATCTCAAAAAAAAAGAAATTCTTTCAATCTTATTTGCTGCTTAAATATTAAAATACGTAATACTCCCACAGGATTCTTTATCCCCGTTGCCTATCCCACCCCAGAGGTAACCACTCTTCTTAGTTTTTTTTTTATTTTCCTGGAGTTCGCTTGTTAAAGTAAATACAACTTGGATTATTTTTCTTTCTTTTAAGCATGAAAGATAGCCTGTTATATACTTTGTTCTGCACTTTGATTTTCCTCCCCTTAATAGATCTTGGAGATAGATCTATCTGTGTCAGTACTTGGAAAGTGTCCTCATTTTTTGTAAGTGGCATTGTATTCTGCTGTGTGGTGTATAACTTATTCACCAGTCTTCTTGTGATACTCATGTCATTTTCAGTCTTTTGCTTTTACCAATGGTGTTGCATTGAATAACTTCGGACATAACATCATTTCACGAATATGCAGGTATATCTTGTAAAATAAACATAGCCTAAAAGTGAAATTGCTGGATCGAAGAATATAGGCATTTACAATTTCAATAGTTATCACCAAACTATCCTCCATGGAGTTTTTATACAAACTTACAGTTCCAGGGCAAATCCACTGTAAAGCGCCTTACTTCTGTTTGTTATTTGTCAGATGGGTCAGTACTAGGTGGAACTGGATGGGTGATGCTTCAGTTAGTGTCCTCCTTTTGCAGCCTCCCAGCCCAAGGAGCGTCCTCGGTCCGCAGTCCTCCTGGTGGATGAAACCACTACCACCCCAATATTTGCCAATAGACGATCCCAGCAGAGTGTCTCACTCTCCAAAAGTGTCTCCATACAGAACATTACTGGGTAAGTGGAGATATTTAAAGATAGCACAGTTGGCATCTAGGTGACCAGAGCATAATAATCACATCATATGACAAAAAGCTTTTTTTTTTTTTTTAAGAAATAAATCTATAAGGTCATGGGTTGGTGCAGACAAGGACGATGGGGATTATGTTTCTGATGCTTGTCATGATGGTCATTCTGTCCCAAGGATCTCCTTTAAATACCCTTAGCAGGCTGGTTGCTGTAGGCTTTTTGTATATCATCAGCCCTACTTTTGAAGAATCTGAGTTCTAAAAAGATGATTTTTTAGATCAAAATAAGTAGGAATAGGAAAAAGGGTGATTTAATTCAGAATTTTGGGTTGCACCCACTTACAGATGTCATGCTTTTCTGTTGTTCAGATAAACCTGGTTGTTTTGTTTCTTCTTACCTCTGTTTAACATCTTTGCCTTTTAACACTTAAGTCAGTTTCATGGAGGTGAGTGCTGAGCCAATTATTACTATTAGGTTCTCACTCACTCCTTTGCACTGAGTTTCTTTTCTGGTCTCCTGGCCAGGCCTTGGCTGTCAAGTGGTTAGCAGGGGGCTGATAATGATGTTGCTGACTATTTTGGGTAAGATGCCTGCCTTCCCGTTGGGTGAATAAGCCATTTCAAATGTAGGACTCAGAGTATCTCTTTAACCTATCTTGGAGCAAAATTCCTAACTAAAGGATGCAAAAGTCTCCTTTTGTTTGTAATTCCTAACCTCTGTGCTGGCTAATGTTTTCTCCTCCTCTAAAAAGTTTCAGGTATTTTTGTTTTGTTTTGTTTTGTCTTTGTATTCTCATTATTTCCAAAAGTGTACTTTTCAAAAGTTGTAACATTACTAAAGTTTGTATGCATTGTAACTTTCAAAAGTTGGTCTTTAAAGTGTTCTTGCTATTGTGTCTACTCACACATCCATTGGGTGCCTGCTGTGCTAGCTGGTGAGTTGGGATTGAGAAAGTCCAAAGAGAACATAGTTGATTGTAAGTGCTAGATCTGTAGTTATTTAGAGAACAGAAAAAACAGTGTACTGGTTAGGCAATAAGTTTTAAACAGAAAGTTTCTTATATAATGTGTACATGGTTTGATGGAAGAAAGTTCCCCTTGCTTCTTATCACTTTCTTTAAAAAGGCTCAAAAAGTCCTCACAATTTGAGTCTCCAGTGATACTAAATGCTCCCGACTTTGTTACCAGGCCATGTGCATGTTGCTGTGGCCCCGACATAAGCAATTTGTCTTCAGTCACTGTAGTACTTCCAGCCAGTTGTCATTCTGGAGTCTTCAGGTACTCATTTAAGAATGCAAGCCATAGGTTATCAGAATGTATTTGACAGTATGTATTTTTCTTTTGTCCCCAGAGTTGGCAATGATGAGAACATGTCAAACACCTGGAAATTCCTGTCTCATTCAACAGACTCACTAAATAAAATCAGCAAGGTCAATGAATCAACAGAATCACTTACTGATGAGGGTAAGAGGAAGTTATGGCCTGTATTTTATGCCTCTGTAGGGACTGTGTGTGTGTCATTACCTAGAATATAAGTCTTAATGGAGTGACAGTACCTGCCTCTTCTGTATCCCGTGAAGATTCTCTAAATTGTCAGTAAAGTGTCCAGTGCTTTGTAATGACTGTGTAATCAGACTCATCCAGCAGCTGTCAAGTGAAGGATGTCATTTATTTCAATGTGGGCATACTCTTTAGTACAAATCTTTTCCTTCCCTTAGACTTTTGTACATGTACAGTTCTAGCTCACAGAGCAATTGTAAGCCTGCTCTCTTAAATATGAAAAGGTACCAGGTCCCTTCCAATTCTTAACTTCGTGTAGATAGAAGTCATGTTGTAATCATGTTTGATTTATGTCATGTTTATTACTCTTAACCTAAGTCTCGAATGTAGAGTCTGTCACTCCTGAACAGGATATTGATTTTTTTCTGGTACTAGAATATGATCTCTGTGAATATCCCCTGTATTCATGTGTCTTATGAAATCAACTATCATCTTGAGGAAAGTCCAACATAGGCTTATTCTACAGGCCACAAACCTGATTCTGATATTGATTTTTTGATATATTGAGGAGTAGGTACAGACATGAATGAAGGACAACTACTGGGAGACTTTGAGATTGAGTCCAAACAGCTGGAAGCAGAGTCTTGGAGTCGGATAATAGACAGCAAGTTTCTAAAACAGCAAAAGAAAGATGTGGTCAAACGGCAAGAAGTAATATATGGTGAGAGTCTTCATTTTGCTCTGATTATATTTGATTTCCATTGTCCAGCATTTTTAAGCAGTAATTTGTTGGACTATGAAAAATCAGTTTTTTAGTATGTGGCTTCTTGAAAAGATTTCCTTTAAAAACTTTAAGGTACAGAGACATGGTCCTGTTTGTATCCTATCTCCTTTTTGCCCCACTCTTCTGTTTTCAGTTCTACTGAACATTGTACTTATATATGAGTACTTATTTATACAGCAGTCCTAGAAAGAGATATCTCAGTTTTGTTCCTTACCTACACCAAAAACTAGACTAAACACAAGTCATTTCTGAGAACTGGGTATACAGTCAGTTACGACAGGTGCTGAATCCAGTGAAGACCTCTTTGGAAATCATAATTTAAGACTGATGGAATCCGGTGTACCTATTATCAGAAAATAGGACACGTAAAAAATAGAAGAATAAGATGAAAACACTTGACCAGGCTCAGCGGCTCATACCTGTAATCCCAGCACTGTGGGAGGCTGAGGCAGGTGGATCACTCGAGCCCAGAGTTCAAGACCAGCCTGGGAACATAGTGAAACCCCATTTCTATAAAAAGTACAAAAATCAGCCAGGCGTGATGGCATGTACCTGCAGCCCCAGCTGCTCGAGAGGCTAAAGCAGAAAGATCGCTTGAGCCCAGGAGGTCGAGGCTGCAATGAGTCATGACTTCAGCCTGCACTTCAGCCTGGGTGACAGAGCCAGACCCTGTCTTAAAAAAAACAAAAACAAAAACAAAAAACAAAAAACAAAACCGAGAACACTTTTAGGGGAAAGATAGCTATTGACCCAATTTTAAGGTTCAAATTGGGCTCTAAACTAGCTTTGGGACTGCAGCAGATGATCTTTGAGGGAGAATGCTTATAAAAGAGTGTTCCTGACACTTGATCTTTTTCCTCCTTTTAGAGTTGATGCAGACAGAGTTTCATCATGTCCGCACTCTCAAGATCATGAGTGGTGTGTACAGCCAGGGGATGATGGCGGATCTGCTTTTTGAGCAGCAGATGGTAGAAAAGCTGTTCCCCTGTTTGGATGAGCTGATCAGTATCCATAGCCAATTCTTTCAGAGGATTCTGGAGCGGAAGAAGGAGTCTCTGGTGGATAAAAGTGAAAAGAACTTTCTCATCAAGAGGATAGGGGATGTGCTTGTAAATCAGGTGAGAATGGGAAGGATCTCAGGTTCTTACATACACTGGGAAAAAGGGAAGTCATGGGGTTCCACAGCCATGCATTCACATCTTCTTTCTACCATTTATTATCTGTGTAAGCTCAGGGAACTTATTTAATTTCTCTGGGGCCTTGATTTCCTTTTCTGTAAAATGCAGACAGTAGGGTTTCTCTTCTAATGTTATTTTGGAAAGTTAAAGGGAGGGTATATATAAAGTACCTAATGCATATGATAGATGCTCAGTAAAACTTAGTTTTTCTTCCTCAGAGTCTGTGCCATCATCAGAAACAGTATAGTTTAAGAAATCAATTAATATGGCCAGGCACAGTGGCTCGTGCCTGTAATCCCAGCACTTTGGGAGATGAGGAGGGCGGATCACTTGAGGTCAGGAGTTCAAGACCAGCCTGGCCAACATGATAAAACCCTGTCTCTACTAAAAATACAAAAATTAGCCAGGCGTGGTGGCATATGGGAGACAGATATAAGAATCGCTTGAACCTGGGAGGCAGAAGTTGCAGTGAGCCGAGATCATGCCACTGCACTCCAGCCCGGGAGACAGAGTGATACTCTGTCTCAAAAAAAAAAATCGAAAATTATTTAAATATTTGGGGCTGGGCACAGTGGCTCACACGTGTAATCCCAACAGTTCGGGAGGCTGAGGCGGATGGATTGCTTGAAGCCAGGTGTTCAAGACCAGCCTGGCAGCGTAGCAAGAGCTGTCTCTACAAAAAAAAGTGAAAAAATGAGCCAGGTGTGGTAGTGCACACTTGTGGTCCCAACCACTCAGGAGCCTGAGGTGGGAGGATCACTTGAGCCTAGGAGTTTAAAGTTGCAGCGAGCCATGGTGATGCTCGTGCCACTGTACTCCAGCCTGGGCGAGAGAGTGAGACCCCAGCTCAGCATTTAAAAAAAAAATGTGTGTGTGTGTGTGTTGGAAATCTTCAACTTTCCCCTCTGCCTCAAATCAGAAGGATCTCATGTGTCTAAAAACCAGCTGAAGCACAGAAAGTTGAATAAGTGACTATCTGTAAAATGCTTAATAAAATATGTATTGTTGATACTTTCATCAAGGTGTGGTATGGTTTTAGTCATACTCCAAAAAATTCAGCTAAAAGTTACTTTGGTACTTGTAGATGTGATTGTCATAGACAGATTTTAATGTTTCTTTTTAAAATATTCTTCTTGAAAAACACATTGCCAGTATAACCTTTACAGGCAGAGGGGTATATAACATGTACATCTGACTAGATATTTCCCCAAAGATGCAGATTCCCCAAAGATGCAAATTCCCCAAAGATTTTGGGCAAATATCTGCTGCTGTGTAGAAGCAGAGGCTTAATTGCTGGAACATTTGTCTGAGAATTGTAAATTTTGTCTTTCCTTTGTATTCTTGAGCCCATACCCCTCACTTCATTAATTTATTAGCACATTCACTCATTCATTTTTCAGGTATTTACTGAGCATCTATTAAATGCCAGGTAGAACTACAAAGGGGGATATGGCTTAGGCCTCTGCCTCAGGGAACTCTTAGGAGTAAAAGTAAGCATGTTATGAAATAAATGCAAATGCAGTGTGGTAAATGAACACAGATAGCTGCAACAGATAGAGCTCAAAATTAAGACCTACAAGTGATGACTTTTCCTCCTGAAACATCCCCTTGGGCATTTTCATTTCTCTCTCTCTGCCCCTCCTCTCTGGTTTCATCTAACTTTTACTTTATCTAACTTAGTACTTCATCAAACTTGGACTTGTATTACCATTTGTACCTCCTTGTACTTGTGTACAACCCCTAGTAAGATCTTTGGTGCTAGAATTCACAGTTTAACTCATAGTATCCGTTTGCTCGTTCTGTGTGCCAGTGGTAGGATCGACCTTTGGGGCATTTGCTTTGTCATATGAGCAGATAACTTACCGTCCCTCTGTCTCAGCTCCTCCATTGGTAAATGGTGAAGTGAAAATCTACCCTGATCCTTCTTTCCAGTTTTTTGGTAAGGATCAATTTGTGTTGCCTCTGGAGGTTTGTAGTACATGGAAATCAATAATTAGCATGTATTTTATGAACTGCATACAGAAATTCATTGATTCAGCGCAAAGTGAACATACCTTTAGAGGAATCATTGAGATTGCACACATTTGGGAATGATTTAAGGGCCTCATAGAATTATTAGGACTGCTGGCCTGAAGTAAGTAGTACAAACAGATACCTAGGTAATGATGGCTGTTTGTGATGTCTGTCTAACTTATCAAGGTCAGATATTTAAGATTGTCTCATGAAAAACTCCTAGTGAATCTCATTGTTTTATTACTCTGTTTATGACAAATGGAAGTTAGAATACATTTTGCATTTTCCCTGTGCACAGTACATAAAGTTTCTTTAATTTTTTGTTGTTTTTCAAATCTGTATAACAGCTTTATTGAGATTTAATCCATATGCCATATAGTCTACCCATTTAAAGTTGAACCTCTTGAGTAACTGCCAGACTGCTTTCCAAAGCTGCTGCACCATTTCATTCTTCTGGGAGAATTTATGAGGAAGCGCTCTTGACTTTTACAGCTAGACTGGAAACATTTTACAAAATGGTATTATGAGTTTGGCACCCCGTGGCATAACTTCTGTTCTCTTTTCTCTGCAGTTTTCAGGTGAGAATGCAGAACGTTTAAAGAAGACATATGGCAAGTTTTGTGGGCAACATAACCAGTCTGTAAACTACTTCAAAGACCTTTATGCCAAGGATAAGCGTTTTCAAGCCTTTGTAAAGGTACTGATAAGAAACATGAAAATCCCCGTCATTGTTGAGAGCCATGTGTCCCTGTCGGCTTTCACTAGAGCCTTTTTCATGTGATTCCTCACAGTCTGTTTACTCCCTTGCAGAAGAAGATGAGCAGTTCAGTTGTTAGAAGGCTTGGAATTCCAGAGTGCATATTGCTTGTAACTCAGCGGATTACCAAGTACCCAGTTTTATTCCAAAGAATATTGCAGTGTACCAAAGGTAAGTCTCCTTTCTAACTCAGTCTTGTATGGCCATGGACTGTTTCCTCTGTGGCCAGTAGTACTGGAGGCCCCATGGAAGTGCTATTTCATGCTTTAGTATGTCTAAAAGAGACCTTGTGTTTTATCTTGAATTTTGTTGAATGAAAATCTGGACTGTTATGTTACCAGACTTAGGGTAGATGATAGCAAGAAGGAAAGGGACCACATTGATTCCATCCAGAGTTCAATGACCTGAACAGTATTCTCTTATCACTAGGCTGGGAGATAATTTCCACCAGTTATTCCCAGAAGTGCTAGAATTGCTGCTGTTTTTCACTTAATCAGTAATTACTGGTTTCTCTCTCTTGGCTAATTCTGTTCCTAGGTAGTTATTTTAAAGATTACAAGGCAGGACATTAAAAATTAAGTAAAACAAATAAATAAAAAAAAAACTTGGTTGCTTTTCCTGCTATTACTGTCCCTCCTAGAAGTCTTTAGTTCCTTTTATTTCAGAGCACAACATATGATTGCATATTATTTATATCATTGAAAACTTCTGACTTTTTTTAGAATCAAACTTATGACAGCAAGAAGGATAGGCACATGATCTCTGATGTGTTGGCTTCCCTCTGATAGCATAGTCACAAAGGGAAAAGATGATATGGAGTGAGAAGTCAGGATTCCCCTGCTTCTGCCCTTGTCCAAAAAGAGCCATAAAAAACAGAATTATTCTTTCCTTCCAAGACAATGAAGTGGAGCAGGAAGATCTAGCACAGTCCTTGAGCCTGGTGAAGGATGTGATTGGAGCTGTAGACAGCAAAGTGGCAAGTTATGAAAAGAAAGTGCGTCTCAATGAGATTTATACAAAGACAGATAGCAAGTCAATCATGAGGATGAAGAGTGGTCAGATGTTTGCCAAGGAAGATTTGAAACGGAAGAAGCTTGTACGTGATGGGAGTGTGTTTCTGAAGAATGCAGCAGGAAGGTTGAAAGGTAAGGCTTGGCTCTTTTGTCTTAAGTATGTGCCCAGGTAAAACAGGCAAAAATCCAAGTGCTTTTGTTGGAAATTCACTACCAGATTTTTTTCCCAGAGAGCCCATCTCTAACCACCACCCAGGAGCAACAAGCATTTAGTTCTTCGTAATCTTATATCAAAAATGGTTTGTGATGGCCTGCAAAATCATACAAAATAGAGGAAGAAGACAAAGAAATGATGCAGTCAGGGAAAATGGAAAATAAGATTTTAAAAAAACAAAGCAAAGCATAAGATTGGTGCACATATGCAAGCTGTCAAGGAAGGTGTATTCCCCTATAAGAGATGGACAGCCAGGTTGGAATTGGGATCTATGGCAAAACTCACAAGGAGGGAGACACAGTCAGCGAGTTTCACAGAATCTGTGAGTTCAAAACACATCACTTGTTCACAAGAGATGTTAGAGGAGTTTGCAGCTCCAGACACCTAATAGAAAGTTAAGTTTAACCCTCATCAATTAGATTTTTTTATTATTATAATTTATGATATTCGTATATCTTTAAAGCAAAATAAATCATAAAGGATGCCCATTTTCCATTTGGTTTTAATTTTTACATTTCAAGTAGTCAGCCGTATCAAGTTAAAGAAGCTATGAGGCTTGTTTTTTAATTTATGTGTACATTTGATTTTTTTTGTTTGTTTTCATCAAACCTATACTCCATGGGCCTTATGTTACACCAATAGCCTTGAATTATACCCACCCCTTTGCCCTGGCCTCAGTGAGCTGAGGACATTGAAGCAGGGTAGGCCAGTGCTGTCAGCCTCAGTGGCATAGAAAGAAGGTGGAGGAAATGGGTGCTGCTTTCATTTCTGAGGTATAAGTGATGATGTAGATAACTGCTATAGGAAATACCCATGCATAGAACAAATAGTAAAGAAGTTCCAGGCAGTCAGCTGGTTTCAACAATGAATAAAGCAGGACACCCTGCTTAGAAGTTGAAATCAAAATGAAGAGCCTTGGAAAGAAATACCTGCTGTACAGTTGGCGAGTGCTGGAATGGAGGAGAAAGCAAGAGGAATAGCAATAGAGTCAAGTCTTGAAGGATGACGGCACATAAGGAGAAAGTGTTCCCCACACTAAGGAAGAGAAAGTGGAAGCGCAGAGTTGAAAGGGTGTGGCACGTCCAGGGAAGAGTGGACACCCGGGACTCTCACACAGAGAGCAGAGTGAATGACAGGGGAGTGACGGGAAACCAGCCCAAAGAAACGGGAGGGGCCAGGTTGTAATGAGGTGCATTCTCCAGACTGAGGAGTTAACAGTTGATACTATCGATGAGGGAAGGGGGCAAAGAATGGGTTCAAAAACAAGAACGGCAAGCAGGAAAGGGATACATGAGGTGGTTTTTCAGTATGACACCTAGGGGCAGTTTAGAGTGCAGCTGGAGTGAAGAGAGACTGGTGACAGGTAAGAGACTGTGCAGTGCTTTGGGGAAGAGCTCATCTGGGCCTGCACTGTAGCAGAAGGCATAAAAAAGAAGGGCAGAAAAGATTCAGAGAAAGAAATCTCCTTTCCCACCACCAGCTGGCTGTGTATTTCATGGTTCTGTGATAAACTTAAACTAAGGCTCCTTCCCTCCAGTCTTAATATTCCGTGATGTTCTGAGAGCCCTAGCTCTCTTTGAGACTTTTACGCTGTCTGGCAGTTCAGAAATACCTGCCCTTTCTTGTAAAGGCCTGAATTTCCTAGAGCTGCTGTTGCCTGGATCCAGCGCTTTATTCTTTCCTTTACATAGCAATTTATTTATTCCCAAAATAAAAACTAGTAGATTCCAGCTGTTGCAATAAAGTTGTGGTCAAGCCAGTGACAGAACGATAGGTTTTATGGCCTAGAATGCCTCCTGTAGAGATAGGAGTTGGGGTTTAGTCATTTTCACCCCCAAGTGAATTCATGCCAAGAACAGCCAGTACTATGTTGGGTACTCTTTGAAAGGGGTGGGATTGTTTTTCTCTGATCCACTGACACTGATCATATAAACTTCAAGATTCGATGAAGTTAAAATGTGTGTCTCGCTTTTTTGGGGGGAGGGGGAGGGTGCAGGCACCTGAATTATTTAAAAGTAAACTTTAAAAAAAAAACTTTTTCATAACTGATGGCAGTACACAGAAAATTGCAGTAGTTTAGCCTAAAAAAAATAGACCTCCCTAGGAATCAGATGTCCTTGCTTCTGTTTTCTTCATAGCTTTGCAGTGAATTCCACAGAAAGGGGATTTCAGTTGTGGCAGAGGTAGAAGAAAAGGTGGGGCGTGGACTGCATAAATCAGTTCCATCCTTTCCCAAGGAATTGTGGACTTCACTTTCCACAGTGAAGATGTTACATAGGGGCCAGCCTGCTAGCTCGAGATAGACTCAACTCCAGAGACATCAAACCATCCTCAGGAGACTAGTGGAAAATGTTACTACCTACTCCTAGAGGATTAGTCAGAGCAAGAGTTTAAGCTAACTATTGCATATGGAGCTGAGGAAAGAGCCCTATATTCACATGTACCTGTAAGACTGGAAGGCGCCTGCCTGTGTGGCCACTCTTTGTTCTTTTGAGGGCATGGAAGACGTCTTTTCATTAGACTTAGATATTTCTATACTTCATCTTTGGGCAGCATTCCTGTCTCCTGCCCCACACCTTTCCCATTACTGTAATTAGAAGTCGAAAAATATTGCAACCTGAGTATTTTTTGGAATATCCTGCTATATGTTGCTGTTTAACATCTGTACAAGTCCAGCTTTTCAGCTTTATTCTTAAAAGTATTTTATTCTTAAAATCTTGTCTTATGGGATATATCTTTCTAGAACTGAGTACTTAAACTTTTCCAAAACAAGGCTTTGGTGATAAATCCCATTTTAAAATGCTGCTAAAAATCTGGTGACCAGATCTGAATCCTCGAGAACTGTAAAACTGTTGCTTTGGAGGAGTGTGATCTCAGATCATAGTTTGCCCTTATAGGGGTGTATGTGTTGCTGAAACACCCTTCAATAAAAACCCTTCTGACTGTGGGTAACTATTAAGTAGTCATCGTTCTATCTTCCCTTCTCCCATTTCCATTTTCCAGAGGTTCAAGCAGTTCTTCTCACTGACATTTTAGTTTTCCTTCAAGAAAAAGACCAGAAGTACATCTTTGCATCATTGGTAAGCTGAATTGTTATTTTTGTAATAGTATTGTAAGCAGCTAGTTTAGTTATGGAATGTAAGCACTATGTTATTGCTCTCCCCCGCCCTCTTAAAATTAAATGGCTCAGGACAAATTCCTCTGAATAATTTCCCACATGCCCTCAGAATTTTCTGGCATCCCCTCTTCCCAAAAAATTATTATTCTGTTTCATCACAGTCTTCTTTTAGTGTCTTAGACATCTGACTATTTGATCTGTGAAGAAACCTGTCACTGGAGCGTTTCTCACATTTGAGCCCATAAATGGTGCTCATGTATAATATTGCTGACTGGATTCTTTGGGGAACCTGGAAAGATTCATCGTGTGGAAAACATGACTGGAACCTTTAGAGCCATAAATTACTATTTCCCTTTTGAAATCTTTTTTTGTTAAAATCTGAATGAAATAAGGAGATACTTCTCTTTATCCTAAAGTAGCCCTTGTTTTTCAAACTGTGTGCTTTTTTAACAGCATCTGGTCTTACCTTAGATTGAAGCTGTCCTTAAGAGTTAGAATATTGTATACGTATCTTTTATTTGCCCTCTTCCCTTTTTCCAGGACCAGAAGTCAACAGTGATCTCTTTAAAGAAGCTGATTGTGAGAGAAGTGGCACATGAGGAGAAAGGGTTATTCCTCATCAGCATGGGGATGACAGATCCAGAGATGGTAGAAGTCCATGCCAGCTCCAAAGAGGAACGAAACAGCTGGATTCAGATCATTCAGGACACAATCAACACCCTGTAAGTTAACCACCAGGCCCCACCCTTCCCAGCCCTCCTGATGTCTCTGTGTGATTTCATAACAGGCTGGACTGTGACCAGAGTAATTGACATCTTAGGAATTTTTTGTTCTGTCTTGTTTGGGTTGTATTAGGAACAGAGATGAAGATGAAGGAATTCCTAGTGAGAATGAGGAAGAAAAGAAAATGTTGGACGCCAGAGCCCGAGAATTAAAAGGTGAGGCATTGCGAGTGGTCTGAGCCCCTTGTCTGGAATGTCTGCAGTTGCAGAAGACTGCTGGTGGATGTTAGGGGTACGGGTTTGCCCTCAGTTCTAAAGCTGCCCCAGCAGGCACTTGAAAGCAGCGAAATGAATAGCTGTTAACAAAAGAGAAACCAAGGCCAGGCTGACATGGGTCCTCGTAAAGAATGGCTGCAAGGATGTTTCCAGTACTGGATCAAGAGAATATTGATTCTCTTGACTCAGGATCCGTGTTCTCAAACCTCATGACATTCTCTGTACTTTGTCACAGGCGAATTTGCCAAAATTTATAGTCACATCTAAGATTAAAACAAGGAGAGAAAGGAATTTGGGGAAAGAATTCTCCAGTTAATCTGATTTAATCCTCCCCCCGGTCCCTAGCGTTATCACTTATCCGCATGTTTACAAATGAGTTGTGAGGTGAAGTTTTGGGAGCAGGGTATGTATCAATCTATGTTTGACCCTTATTTATTGAGTGCTGACTGTTTTGTGTAGTCTTGTCAGTATCCCTGCAACACAGGCATTCTAATCCCCATTGTGCCGATGAGACAGTCGAGGCCCACAGAGGACAAGCTACCCAGGGTTAACGTGTGTAGTTAGTGGCTAAGCCAGAATTCTATTCCCTGTCTTAGCAAAGCCTGGTACTCACACATGTAGTTAGTGGCTAAGCCAGAATTTTGTTCCCTGTCTTAGCAAAGCCTGGTGCTCTTTTCTCTTTGCCAGTGGCTTATCGAATGTTTCAAAGTAAAGACTATGCTTTGGATAGAAATAAGGCTTAGAGTTAAATAAATGTAAGCACCTAAGGAGTTTGGTTAGGCCTTAAAGCCATACAGATGATAGCATTCTGTCTCACTGAGGGGGAAATTAAAAATATGGACAGATTTAGACCAGAGCCAGAGTTATAGCAAATTTATTGGCCCATGATTAGGATGACAAGGATAAAAATCTTCCTTCTTTAAATTTCGTCAAGTACCTGGCTAGGCATACTGCTAGGTACAACAGATGCAAAGATTCCTTAAAAAGAGCCCTTGCCCTTGAGAAGCTCACACCCTAGCAGGGGAGACATACATCAATGATGGGCCACACAGTGATTTATTAGACCACAGGCACAATTAGCATGTGTGGGATCTGCTCATCCTGCCTCTAGTAAGTCTCACAGAGAAGCTGGTGCATGAGCTACATCTGAAAAAAATTATCTCAGCACACAAGAGTGGTTATGTGCAAAGGTGAAAAAGGACTTGACATGTCTGCCAAGGAATGACAGGTTCGGTGTGTCTGGAGGGTCAGGGCTAAGGGATGGGATCTTAAGCTGGAAATGCACCAGGTATTAAAAGGCAACAAGGGACTCATGTAATTAAAAAAAAAAAAAAATTTTTTTTTTAACATGTTGAAGATAGGAGAGTTGCTTGAGGGAATGGGAAGCCACTGGAAGTACAAAGACCATTTGGAAGACTGTTAGGATAGGTTAAGTGAGAATGAGCTGGAGAAGGAAGAGATGTAAGAAATAAGGTCATTAAAATCTGATCAGTTGGCCAGGCTTGGTGGCTCATGCCTGTAATCCCAGCACTTTGGGAGGCCACGGCGGGCGGATCACAAGGTCAGGAGTTCGAGACCAGCCTGACCAACATGGTGAAACCCCATCTCTACTAAAAATACAAAAATTAGCTGGGCGTGGTGGCACGTGCCTGTAATCCCAGCTACTTAGGAGGCTGAGGCAGGAGAATCGCTTGAACCCGGGAGGCAGAGGGAGGTGGAGGTTTCAGTGAGCCGAGGTAGCACCACTGCACTTCAGCCTGGGTGGCTGAACAAGACTCTGTCTCAAAAAAAAAAGAGTCTGGTCGGTTGGTGGTAGGACAGAGTAAGGAGACAGAATCTCTCACAGGTTTCCAAATCAGGTGACCTGGAAGATGAAGAGTTGTTGACTGAGAAAGAGATTCCACACTAAAGGGAGGAGGTAGTGGGCTGGAGAAAAGATTGGTTTCTCACATGCTGAGAACAAGGCATCTCAGTAGAGGTGGCCACGTGGGCGCCATGGTCTGCTGCTAAGAAAGGGGAGGATTTTTGATGTTTTTTTATGAATTATCAGCATATAGAAGGTAATTGAAGCCATGGGGATGAATGAGATCCTCAAGAGGAAAGTGGGTAAGGTAAAGAAGACAGCTTAGGCCAGGTGCGGTGGCTCACACCTGTAATCCCAGCACTTTGGGAGGCCAAGGCAGGCGGATCACCTAAGGTCTGGAGTTCGAGACCAGCCTGGCCAACATGGTGAAACACCATCTCTACTAAAAATACAAAATTAGCCAGGCATGGTGGCACATGCCTGTAATCCCAGCTCCTCAGGAGGCTGAGGCAGGAGAATCACTTAATCACTTGAACCCAGGAGGTGGAGGTTACGGTGAGCCAAGAGTGCACCATTGCACTCCAGTCTGGGCAATAGGAGCGAAACTCCGTCTCAAAAAAACAAAAACAAAAAAGAAAACAAAAAAAAAAGAAGACAGCTCAGGATGGAGCTGAGACAGGAGCCCAGATAAGAGATTCCATTGCAGATGGCAGATCTGTAAAGTGTCCTGAGAAAGAATGGTAGGAAGAGAACTGGTGTCCTAAAAGCTAAAGAAGGAAACATGTTTTAAAGGAAGAAGTAATCATCAATGCTGGAAAAAACAACCTAAAAGACCTCATTGGATTCAGTCATGAAGTTGAGCTGGAAAAGCAGTTGCAGAGTGGACAGAAGCTAGAGAGTAGTGGGCTGAGAAGTAAACAGGGGACACGGGAGTGGAAGCAAAGTGCAGACTTGTTATGTCACAATTTCCATGGTTTGCCAAAAAGATCCAGAACGGTTTTCCAGATAGAAATCACAGAACAGAAACAATATTGCAGTCTTGATGAAAAAGAAAAGGCAGTGTGGGTGGGGAGGGTGTCCTGTCTTGTCCCTTTCCATAAATTACCACAAGGTGGTGCTCGTGTCTTAGTCATTCTCGTAATTACTAAACACCAATCAAATCACAGATCATTTTCTCCTTCCTGCAGAACAACTTCAACAGAAGGACCAAAAAATCCTACTCTTGTTGGAAGAGAAGGAGATGATTTTCCGGGACATGGCTGAGTGCAGCACCCCTCTCCCAGAGGATTGCTCCCCAACACATAGCCCTAGAGTTCTCTTCCGCTCCAACACAGAAGAGGCTCTCAAAGGAGGACCTTTAATGAAAAGTGCAATAAATGAGGGTAATTAACATTCAGCATTGCCCCCTCTTCATCTACTCCCAGAGTGGTTTACACACTAATATTACCTGCCAGTTTTTACTTTTTTACTTTAAAGCACAAATGCAGAAAATTACCCAAAACAAATATTTCACTATAGTAAATTATCAGGTGAATATCCTTTTAACCACTACTCACATCAAGAACTTAAAGGGGCCCTGAAGCCCCTTCCTCCACATGCTCTGTCCCCATCACACCTCCCTCTCTCCAAAAGGAGCAGTTATTCTGACTGTTTTTTAATTAGTCACTTATGCTTTTTTTTTTTTTTTGGCAGGATCTTGCTGCTCTGTTTCCCAGGCTGGAGTGCAGTGGTGCAACCTCGGCTCACTGCAACCTCCCCCTCCTGGGTTCAAGTGATTCTCTTGTCTCAGCCACCCAAGTAGCTTGGGACTACAGATGTGCACCACCACACCCAGCTAATTTTTGTATTTTTCACAGATACAGGGTTTCACCATGTTGGCCAAGCTGGTCTCAAACTCCTGACCTCAAGTTATCCACCCACCTTGGCCTCTCAGAGGGCTGATATTATAGGCATGAGCCACTGCACCCGGCCATTAATCACTTACTTATATGTCTTTATGGCTTAAGTGCCTACTCCTAGACATTATAGTTTAATTTGCTTATGTTTTTTGATATGCATCTTAAAATTCTTAATTTACAGTTCCCCCCACCATCTTTTTTTTTCCATATAATTTATCTTTGAACAATCTGAGCTTTTTGACTTAGAGAGTTTCCCACAGTTTGGATTTTATTCATACAGTCCTGTTATCTGTTTCCTTCAGATTTGCAGCTGGATTCAGAGGCTTAATTAATTACTCAGACTTGATCTCTTTGGTAAATTGTGCCCTTATAGTGTTGTGTTCTTTCATTGAGGAGGCATAAATATCTAGTTGTCTCTTTTTTTGTGACGTATAAGAAAAGATAAAAGGATAAATTCTTGATTATTTTTCCCCTCCATTTATTTACCAGTTTTTAAGACCATGAACATCTTCTGAAAGTGACCCATAGTTTTTATTATGGACTCATGAATTGAAACATGTTTGATGGGGCCAGGCGCGGTGGCTCATTTCTATAATCCCAGCATTTTGGGAGGCCGAGGCAGGTGGATCACCTGAGGTCAGGAGTTCAAGACCAGCGTGGCCCACATGGTGCAACCCCATCCCTACTAAAAATACAAAAATTAGCCGGGTATGGTGACATGCGGCTGTAGTCCCAGCTCCTCAGGAGGCTGAGGCAGGAGAATCGCTTGAACCCAGGAAGCAGAGGTTGCAGTGAGCTGAGATCGTACCACTGCCCTCCAGATTGGGCAACAGAGCGAGACTATCTCAAAACAAAAACAAAAACAAAAAAAACATGTTTGATGGATTTCAAGTCATTGCAATTCCTAACCTTACTAAAAGCTCAGAATGTTCCTTTTTTGAACACCTCTTTCTTTGGCTTCTAGTCCTGTGGACGTGACCATAGTAGTCTTTTAGAGCTACTGGTATAGTAAGTTGTTCCAGGCTCATCTTAATTGTTTTCTGCCCCAGTCTCGGTATCAGCCATTTCTCCAAGAGTTCTGGTTTCTTTAAGTGGGAAATTATATTTTCAGACCACAGTCTGGGTACTGGGAGTGGTCATTGCTGCTAGGTTGATTGTTACTAGGTTGGGCCTTTTCAGTGGACAGAGCTTGGGGAAAAACATATATATAACATTATATATATATTATATAACATATATATAACATTATATATATGTTTTACATCATATATAATTTAAATACCTATTGAACATAAAATGTGTATATGAAAATTTATATTTACACTTTTGAATTCACATTGATATTCTTAAACTGTGGACTACAGTGTTTGTTTTTTTAACTAAACCTATTTAGTATTACATCTCTATTTCCTTTCTTTCACATTGCAAATCCTTGTTCTTAAGGATACATCATAGAATTAGAATATTATATATTTACTTTCTGGCTTTATCCAACCTATTACTCATAACTGTTAGTAATACTAATAGTATTACTAATTACTATTGCTAATACTGTTAGTAATACTAATAGTATTACTATTACTATTAACTAATTTACTAATTACTATTGCTAATACTGTTAGTAATACTAATAGTATTACTAACACTATTTTGATAATAATATATTCCAATAGTAATGCTGCTACCACTACATATGACTTTTACTTGCTGTCCGCATTCTCCCATTTTTGAAAAAATAGTTGTGCTGTGTCTACACTGTCAGTTTATAACTGTTACATGCTGTATGCTCTCCTTGTGAGCCTTGACCATAGTCTTTGTTCTGTAAGTGAACATACTTCATGCTTACCAGAAGTTCTTAGGTCAGTCACCCTCTAGTCATGTGGATATGTGAAGCTGATTCTCTAGCATGTGCCTTAGGAAAGGTTCATGAGAGTAATAGTCCATGAGCTCTTTCATGCTGGTAATAATTTATGCCCTTTATACTTGAAAGCCTATTTTGCTGAATATAAAATTATTGGCTTGTTCATATTTTCTTCCCCAAGGTATTAATTACTCTCAAGTATGTTGTTTTTTTTTTTTTTCTGGCATAAAGCATTGCCATCAGAGACTGATAATAATTTGATTTTCCCCATGTAAGTAACATGCTCTTTGCCTAGATGCCTAAAGGATTTTTTTATAAGTACAAGTAGTTTTACAAGAATATTCCTTGGTATTTGTTACCCTAGGTTGATGCTGTCAGGTTCACAGTGTTCTGTTTTCATATGTGGTTTCAAATTTTTCAGATTTCAGGAAGTTATTTTTGAATTATAATTTGTACTATTTTCCCTGTTTCCTTTGCTTTGGTCTTCTTCAAGGTCTCCCTTCTTTGTCTATCTTCAGTGTTTGTCACTTTCTTTTAATACTTTTGATCTCTTCATCTTTTTAATGTTTAAATGGTCTTCCTTTCACCTTCTTTTTTATTAAGCCATTTTCTGCTGGGTTAATTTGCTCTTATATTCTAGTTTAGTTTTGATTTCTATAATGATTGTTTTTCTTTTGTTTGTAGCTTTGCTATTTCATTTCTGTGTTTTCTAATTCTGACCTAAGTTAGTTCTTTCATGTCTTTTGTCATTTTCTTTTCTTTCTTTTTTTTTTTGTTCTTTTTTTTGAAACAGAGTTTTGTTCCTGTTGCCCAGGCTGCAGTGCAATGGTGTGATCTTGGCTCAGCCTCAGCCTCCTGAGTAGCTGGGTTTACGGGCATGCACCACCATGCCCGGCTAATTTTTTTGTATTTTTAGTAGAGACGGGGTTTCTCCATATTGGTCTTGAACTCCTGACCTCTGGTGATCTGCCCGCCTCGGCCTCCCGAAGTGCTGGGATTACAGGCATGAGCCACTGCACCCAGCTGTCTTTTGTCATTTTCTTAATGTGTTTTGGTCACCTATTTTATGGACATGTCTTTCTGATGTGCTTTTATTATCTATAGAGAACTTAGACCCTGTGTTCTCCCCACCATCACTCCCTGTTCTTAACTTTATATGGGATTTGACTTCAATATTTTCTATTGCTCATTTTCATGTGAAATTAGTGTTGTAAGTTTACAGGTTCAGATAGCGTTTCTCACACCATAGGACTCGTCTATCATTTTTGTGTAGTTTTTCTTTTTTAATATGGCTTGTCTTATCAGATTTCCTGCTGTTGGTTCCCTCCCTTATTCCACCTGGCCCTTCTTTTTCTTTATCTCTTTATTTTTCTCCTGTTTAACTTTTATTCCATTTTCTCCACTTTCTTCTTTCTGTGAGCCATACCCTAGAAAAGAACCCTAGTGGGCCAGAGTTGAGATGCAAATTCTTAGACTACTCTAGCCCCTTGAACTCACTCCATATTGGCAAAGCCAGAAATCCTGACTGTTTTACTTGCTGTTCTCAAATCAGTCCATCTTACTTTCCAGGGAATATCTTCTGTCTGCTCTGGATATGATTCCAGAAGCCATGTCACTTCTAGTAAATTACTCTGCCTTCCCTGTACACTTTCAAATTTCCTAGGCCTCTTGTATATAAAGTGGAAGGTCTCATCTCTAAATTTCTAGTAGAATCCAACTAAAACACATATCCTGAGCTGAGACCCTTCTCTGAGCAAAGGAACTCACCCAGTCACTCTTTGGAAATTTCCAGTCGTGCTCTTTGTACGTATCATATATACTATGAACTTGTTTTCTCCTCATTGAAAGATAAGATGTCAGCTTTGCATGTTTCCTTTATTCCAGTGGAGATCCTTCAGGGTTTGGTGAGTGGAAATCTGGGAGGCACACTTGGGCCGACTGTCAGCAGCCCCATTGAGCAAGGTGTGGTCGGTCCTGTTTCCCTGCCCCGGAGAGCAGAGACCTTTGGAGGATTTGACAGCCATCAGATGAATGCTTCAAAAGGTAAATGATGTGAAGTCATGAGCTTTTATAGGCAATCCTTGACTATCTCACACAACTCAAAATGACTTGTACTTTAGTAGCTACATCACCGCTCCCATTCAATCAGCAAATTTCTTAGTGAGATCTCAAGACACTCAAGAGCTTGTCAGTCAGACTCATATTCATTTTGAGTAACAAAAAAGATTTTCCTAAGATCTCAGCTAAAAGAGTAATAATACATGTTCCTGCTTCCATTTCTTCTGCATCCGTAAAATTATTAATAATCACTTAGCTGCCACCAAGCAGCTCCCCCTTTTTGGGGGCATCAGTAGGTTTCAGACATACCACATCCCCAAGATACCTATATTATATTCTTTCCTTGGCTAATCTGTTTCACAACTTTAAAAAAAAAACACCGTATTTTTTGTTTAGGAGGCGAGAAGGAAGAGGGAGATGATGGCCAAGATCTTAGGAGAACGGAATCAGATAGTGGCCTAAAAAAGGTATTTCTCTTTAAAATACACCATGAACCTCCTTGGCACTTTCCTCTGAATTCATAACCTTTGAAATTATTTCACTTTGATGTTGTTTTCGATGCCTGAATTGCTGCTTTTAATAAAATTATTTTCAGGGAAAATCACATTTTTAAAACAAATAGTATGGTTAAGAGCTCCACATTATTCGCTGTTTGGCCTCACTGGCTTAGGGCAGTGTGTTTACATTCATAACTCTACCATGGTCCTGGCAGGACCAGTTTCATTAGAAGGTTTGTTTCAGGTGCTCCAAACCGACCTGACCTCCTTTACAAGGTATCAGTGATAAATAGTTCAACCTCTTAAACCTTCACTACCTTAGTGAGGCTGTGGTAGAAAATGGAAAGCTACAGCCTAACACAGAAACACACTGAATGTCATTTTTGCATCAAGATCTTCATTTTTTTATATGTATGTTTTTTGTTTTATAGGGTGGAAATGCTAACCTGGTATTTATGCTTAAAAGAAACAGTGAGGTAAGGACATTATGAACTATTTAAGAAAATATGTGTTTGTTGTCATTGTCAAGTTAGGAATATTGTTTTTTCCTTTTTTTTTTTTTTGTTTTTGCTGTTACGAAGAGGCTAACTGCTGGCTATCATCTGTATGTGTAAACAATACAGTTGTCAATTTCCTTGACCTTTCCCCTGTCTTTGGTCCTAGGGGCACCATCTTGGAATTTTGCCAGTTAGAGAATTGCCTGCTAAGATGGCCTTTGATTCGTTTCTTTGATTCTCTGTCCTTAAGGAAGCCTCTTGCTGTTTTTTGTTTTTTTTTGTTTTCTTTTTGAGATGGGGTCTCACTCTATCGCCCAGCTCGCTGCAACCTCTACCTCCCAGGCTCAGGCAGTCCTCCAGAGTAGCTGGGACTACAGGCATGCCTGCCACCATGCCCGGCTAACTTTTGTATTTTTTGTAGAGACAGGGCTTTGCCATGTTGTCCAGGCTGGTCACAAACTCCTGGACACAGGCAGTCCACCTGCCTTAGCCTCCCAAGGTGCTGGGATGACAGACATAAGCCACCTTATCCAGCGCTTCTTGCTTTTAATGAACTTTCTCTAAATAGGGCCTGTGAAATCCCTGTGGTGGTTTCCTTTGGTCTAAGCACACTGAGTAGAATTCATAGCAGACTTTTCTCTGTCACAAGCCTGATACTAAGAGCCACAGGTCTGGAACATGGGCATTTAACTTGTGGGTAATTTGACACAGTAATTTCTTATCCTTCAAGTACTCAAGTTATATCATCATCTTTTTTTTTTTTTTTTTTTTTTTTTGAGATGGATCTTGCTCTGTTGTCCAGGCTGGAGTACGGTGGTGCGATCTCAGCTCACTGCAACCTCCATCTCCTGGGTTCAAGCGATTCCCCTGCCTCGGCCTCCCGAGTAGCTGGGATTATAGGCGTACGCCACTACACCTGACTAATTTTTTGTATTTTTAGTAGAGACGAGTTTTCATCATGTTGTCCGGGCTGATCTTGAACTCCTGGCCTCAGGCAATCTGCCCACCTGGGCCTCCGAAAGTGCTGGGATTACAGGCATGAGCCACCGCGCCCAGCCATATCTTCTTCTTTGAGTATTGCTTTAGACTTAATATGTGTTTCATCTGTGAAGCAGCCTTGGTGTCCTTCTGGAAGGATGCCCATCCCCCATCCCACCCCCCGGACTCCTTGTTGTGACATAATCTTCAGATTACTGCCATCTCTAAAATTAATTCTGAGTATCTGACTTTGTAAGCAGAATAGAAGCTGATACATGATAGTTGCTTTTTAGAGTATACTTCTCAAGGATGTTGATTGTGTTTCTTCTTTTTCTTGTTCTTGCTTTTAACGTTGTTAAAAGTCTCCAAGGAACTTTATTTTGAAATTTTAAGGGGAATCTTTCCTTTTCCCCCCTAAAATACAGAAGGATATTGTTTTATATTTGTTGCCACAAAAGTCTAAATACAGTGGAGTCCTGAAGGAGTCCTTCAGTGTGCTTATCTTTAAATGACAAACCTGAGCTTATGGAAGCTACTTGCTCTCTGGATTTGCTGCTTGAAAATTAGCTCACAGCAGCTTCCGCGTCCCAGGTTCAAGCAATTCTCCTGCCTCGGCCTCCAGAGTAGCTGGGACTACAGGCCCGCACTACCATACCTGGCTAATTTTTTTGTATTTTAGTAGAGATGGGGTTTCACCATGTTGCCCAGGCTGGTCTCGAACTCCTGACCTCAGGTGATCTGCCCACCTCAGCCTCCCAAAGTGCTAGGGTTACAGGCGTGAGTCACTGCTCCTGGCCTTGATTTTTCTTTATGGCGACTTTTCCCACTATATTTAGTTACCAGAATCAGGGTAAGAAATAGTACAAGACCTGTTTGTTTTTCAGACATTCCAGTATGGATTAGACACTATAAATGCTTAGCTAGAGTCAGCAGGTTCTTCTGTTACTTCTCTCTGTTTATTAAGAATAAAATAAGAGGGGCCGGGCTCGGTGGCTCACGCCTGTAATCCCAACACTTTGGGAGGCCGAGGCGGGTGGATCACTTGAGGTCAGGAGTTCAAGACCAGCCTGGCTAACATGGTGAAACCCCGTCTCTACTAAAAATATAAAAAATTAGCCAGGCATGGTGGTGGACGCCTGTAATCCCAGCTACTCAGGAGGCTGAGGCAGGAGAATTGCTTGAACCCAGGAGGAGGGCTGAGATTGCACCACTGCACTCCAGCCTGGACAAGAGTGAAACTCCGTATCCATCTCAAAAAAAAAAAAGAATAAGGGGTAAAAAATTTTCTCAGAAGAGCTAAGCCTGGTAATTAAGATTTTTGTGTTTTGTTTTTAAATGTATTATAAAAGGAATGCATGTTCATGGTAGATAAGTAACATAAGTTACTTGATAATAAACATAATCCCACCACTGAAAAATAGCTACCGTTAAATGTTTGGTGTTTATATTTCCAGCCTTCTACATAACATATCCGAGTTGTATATGTGTGAATAGTACAAAAATAGTTTTACATAATTCATATCAATACTTCGTAGAGCTTCATATCTTGCTTTTTTTCCTCTTAATATGCATTAAAAACATTTCCTCAAGGCATATTTTTACAAAGCATGCTGTTGCACAGCTTCATCTTATTGTGTACCATAATTTACTTAATCTTTGTGATAGTTAACCATTTTTCTACGTTTTGCTTTTAAAGCAGTGAGCCAAGAAAATCTTTGTACATACATTGTTTTTTCACAGCTCTGTGATTATTTCCCGAGTATGCCAAAATGCTTTTGAAAGGAGGTTTTGCAGTGCTTGGTACCACCCATTAGACATACAAATGCTCATTTTCATCTTTTACCAACATTGAGTATTATCATTCTTATTAAGTTTTTGTTCGTTTGATAAGTTTGGGTCATTTATTTTATTTTGCATTTATTTGATTTCAAATAAGGTTGAGTCATTTTTAATATGTTATGCTATTGGCCATTTATATTGCTAATGTAAATTGCTGCTTTGTGTTCCTGGCCTATTTTTCTACTAGGGTATTTTTTTTGTCATAATGTTCTATGAGAGCCTTTTTTAAATGAAAGATTTTTCCATTTGAATTTCTATTAGTTCTTTGCCTTTTAATTTTAATTTTACATTTTTACATAGAAATTTTTGAAAAAAATCGTCTGGTTTCTTCCATTACTTCTGTGTTTGCAAAGCCTTCCCTGTTTCAAGATTAGAAAACAGTTCTAGTTCCTTCCAGCTCTTTTTTTTTCTTTTAGAAATAGGATCTCACTGTCTTGCTCTGGATGGACATAAATATGGTTTATTTTTTACCTTTAACATTTTCAGATATTTGAACCTTTTTTTGTGTGTGAGCTAAGATCTCAACTCAATTTTTTTCAGAAATTTAGCCAATTTTCTCAGAACAATTAATTGAATATTCTTTCCATTGATTTGAAATGCTACTTACATGCTAAATTGTTATGGGAAGTTTCTGGAATTTCTGTTCTGTTGCGTTGATATGTATGCTGTTTTTATTCTAGTCATTTTAAGCAATGGAAGCTTTCTATTACATTTTAACTTGTGCTGATGTTCCTCCTATACATAGGTCACTGTGGTCTTCGTTTGTTTTTCTTGGCTGCTGGTGCTCACTTAGTTTCTTTGGTGCTTTCAATTTGAAAATATTTCATAAAGATATAAGCATTTAGTTGTATCTTAAAGGAGCCATCTTATCAGATAAACATTAGTGTGATGGATTCTGAGATTCATAAAGCCCTGAAACGAATGTTTCCGTTTTGTTCCTTTGGCAGCAGGTTGTCCAGAGCGTTGTTCATCTCCACGAGCTCCTCAGCGCTCTGCAGGTGCGTGCCTTCATCTTCCATCCCTGCGTTTATTTGTCTAGAGAACAGCAGCTTGGGGCTGTTGTTGACTTGGATCTTTGAGGTTTGCAGGATGTTTAATGGGTAAATGGGGCCCTCAGTCTAGGGAAGACTGGCTCTCGTGGTGAGAAAGTTACAGAATGCATCGACCTTCCAGGACTAGAATTAGTGAAGAGCTGGTGTGCTGTAGGCATGGCTTGATAACCATGCTACAAATCACATAGCATGCTAACATGCATTTGGGAGATTACTTCACTTTAGAAAGCCTTAAGTATGATTATAAGTTTCTATATTCCGTATCTCTGTGGTATTTGAATAGAGTGGCCTTTCTAATACAGCTTCTGTTCGGACTTCCCAGGAACATCCTCAAATTCTGCTCACTTCCTTTCTTGAAGATCTAACCTGTCTCATTCCTACTTTCTCCCACTTCCAGCACACACACACACACACACACACACACACACACACCACCCCCAGGTAATACCAGTGACTGCAAACAGCACGCGACCAGATTGACAAAAACCCGTGAGTTCCTGCACCTTTGAGGTTCTTGTATGATAAACACCTGCAATTATCCTGGAGCATTTTTATTAGACGGGCTTGAAAAATGAGGGGAGAGTTCTAGTCCATCATAGTGCCTGGTGCCCCCTGCTGTGGGGTCAGGAGGGATCCAGAAGTTCGCTCTCTTCCTGGTCAGAGTTGCAGGGCTCTCCTCTGCGTGCCTCCTCAGGGTGTGGTGCTGCAGCAGGACAGCTACATTGAGGACCAGAAACTGGTGCTGAGCGAGAGGGCGCTCACTCGCAGCTTGTCCCGCCCGAGCTCCCTCATTGAGCAGGAGAAGCAGCGCAGCCTGGAGAAGCAGCGCCAGGACCTGGCCAACCTGCAGAAGCAGCAGGCCCAGTACCTCGAGGAGAAGCGCAGGCGCGAGCGTGAGTGGGAAGCTCGTGAGAGGGAGCTGCGGGAGCGGGAGGCCCTCCTGGCCCAGCGCGAGGAGAAGGTGCAGCAGGGGCAGCAGGACCTGGAAAAGGAGCGGGAGGAGCTCCAGCAGAAGAAGGGCACATACCAGTGTGACCTGGAGCGACTGCGTGCTGCCCAGAAACAGCTTGAGAGGGAACAGGAGCAGCTGCGCCGGGAGGCAGAGCGGCTCAGCCAGCGGCAGACAGAACGGGACCTGTGTCAGGTAATGGGACTCCCTGCCGAGAGGAACCTAATGATGATATTAATTAAGACCCCTTGTGTATTAAGCAAGGTAAGAAAGTGAGCAGAAATATAGAGCCTGTTTTTGGCCAGATGCTCATGCCTGTGATCCCAGCACTTTAGGAGGCTGAGGTGAGAGGGTAGCTTGACCAGCCTGGGCAACAGAGGGAGACTCTGTCTCTCCTAAAAAAAAAAAACAAAAAACAAAAACAGTTTTTAAGAATCTTTGTAGCTGGACACAATGGCTCACACCTATAATCCCAGCACCTTGGGAGGCCGAGGCAGATGGATCTCTTGAGGCCAGGAGTTTGAGACCAGCCTGGTCAACATGGCGAAACGGCGTCTCTACTAAAAATACAGAAATTAGCTGGGTGTGGTGGCAGGCACCTATAATCCCAGCTGCTTGGGAGTCTGAGGCATGAGAATCGCTTGAACCGGGGAGGTGGGGATTGCAGTGAGCCGAGATTCGCCACTGCACTCCAGCCTGAGCAACTCCATCTCAAAAAAACACACACAAAAAAACAAAAAGAATCTTTGTTTTATCCTGAAAGAGAGGCAGAGGCAGAAAGTCTTTTTCTGCTTTTTGCATCTCTAAGAGGCTGAAAAAGAGAGTGGAAGTGCTGGGGCATTTTGGCCAGGGCAGTAATGGATATTTGGAGTTGGCACTTCCCTCAGCTAGAGGAGTCTCAGTGTGTCTGAGAAAATGGCAGTCAGCCATCCAGGATTTTAGGAGCAACGCCACTGCTCTGTGCCACATCAGAAATCAGGCATGGCCCCAACCTGAAGGAACTTGTAGCTTGATGGGGAAGCACACCAAGAATAAAAGAGCCTCCAGAACATGTGGTGCCTGTGGTCCTGAGACAGCAGGAAATGGCTCTCAGGCCAGAGTTGCTGGAAGAACCCATGTGGCAGGATCGGTGGGAGGCAGTTACAGAGGGAAACGCCCATCCCAGCGACTAGGGGAGGCCACCAGTCCTCTTGTGGATGGATGATATTCTTGCTTGGGGATGTTGAGACAGCTGCACTCTGCATAGTTCCTGATTTGCCTCTCTACTGCTGATGAAAAACCTTTCTTTCTCTATAGCTGCTGCTTATATTGGAAGGCTTTTGGTTATTCAGCACACTCACTCCTGAGCTTATTTCAGTGATATTCCTTGGTTATTTCGAAACATGGATGCTTGTGGCAGATGGAGAGCCTGGGTGTACACAGATCTGCCTGTGTTTTGAAATGCATATCATGTTGCCGTTTGTTTGATTGATTGATCTTGGACCACGAAAGAAAATTATACTGACAGCTTCCAGAGTAGGGGGCAGTTGTAGCTTTCTGCAGATGTTGCCAAATATATTGGCGGGGGGGAGCAGCAAATGCCATGTGTTGCTTTTTATGACATAAGGAGGGATTCCACCCCCATCCCAATAAAATCGGTGCTTTGACAAAGGAGGGTTCCCAGGCAGCTAAGAGAACCCAGAGTAGATGATCCTCTTTATCTCTGGTTTAACCTGTGACTAGGATTCTTGGTGTAAGCTCGGCTTTTCCACTTATCCTCTAACCGGAACAGGCTTCTATAATCTCTTTGCCTTAAAATAATTATCTGCATCCCTGTGTAGAGCAATCTTAAGCAGCTCTCCTTGTTTCTTCAGGGAATGGGAATTCTTTTCTAAGTCGCCCCATCAAAGGTACTATCGGTTTTTTACAACGCCGGCGTTTGTGTATGTAGTAAAAGTATTAACAGCATTAAAGGCGATATTTTTAACATGTTTATAGATACTACTTGGGGGAGGGCAGCTAATGAAACCTTCAAGCTCTATGCAGTCCACAGACGTGAGCTCTGTAGAGTTCGCAGAGGTGGGTAAGTACCCAGTCAGCACACCCAGTTGAATTCAGCCAGGATTTATTGAGTTGGCATCACGGACGCTGACAGCCTCCAAGTGAAAACCCTTCTCTTGAATATGTACAGGTTTCCCATCCACATACCAAGCTGATGAGGATCCCATCGTTCTTCCCCAGTCCTGAGGAGCCCCCCTCGCCATCTGCACCTTCCATAGCCAAATCAGGGTCATTGGACTCAGAACTTTCAGTGTCCCCAAAAAGGAACAGCATCTCTCGGACACACAAAGATAAGGGGCCTTTTCACATACTGAGTTCAACCAGCCAGACAAACAAAGGACCGGAAGGGCAGAGCCTGGCCCCTGCGTCCACCTCTGCCTCTACCCGCCTGTTTGGGTTAACAAAGCCAAAGGAAAAGAAGGAGAAAAAAAAGAAGAACAAAACCAGCCGCTCTCAGCCCGGTGGTGAGTCACGCTCACCTGCTCTCCCTGTGGCCACAGTGTCTGTGCATTCTGAGAGAGGGTAGATTTTAGTGGCATGGGGCGGGGTTGAAAAGGGGACAGTTCAGATGCTCAAAAGCCAAACTGCCATCCTTCTCACCAGCTCCGCTTGCTAAGAGCGCTCATGCAGCGAATATTAAGAACCCACTCTGTGTGGCACGTGTGCAGAAGCAGAGCATGGGTTTCATTTTCAAGGCATTATCCGATCGAGGAACTGGAGCTCACCCCTCAATGAAGTAATTCAAGTCCTCCTTGCCTTTCTGGGCCTAGAGTAGTCATTGGTAACAGCTAGCGTTTGGGGATTTAACCCTCAAATGACTGTATGAAGTTGGCACTGCTAACCCCAAGAGAAGTGAGGAAACTGGAGCTCACAGAGGCTAACTGATATGCCAGCGGCCACAGAGCCTGTGGCTGAATTCCACTGAATGCCTCCCTGTTCATGTACCACTTTTTCCCCTGAATCCTTCTCTTTAGGATTGATCTCTCCTTTCTGTGTGGGAGGTTAAAGAAAAAGTACATTTTCCTGGCCTCTTCATAAATTCTAGTGCTTATTTAAAAGTTAAAGGGAGCATTAGGCAGTGAAGGACATCACTTAAGAACCTTATTAACCAAATTTGTTCAGAAACCCCAGTGCGCAGAAGAGTTAATTGCCCATAAGCCCCAGTCGCCTGTTTGCATTACAGAAGACTTTGGGATGGGGAGGAAGTTCAATGAAAGAAGCAGTTTTTCTGAATTTTTTTCATTCTTGGTTTTCACATTTCCAGATGGTCCCGCGTCAGAAGTATCAGCAGAGGGTGAAGAGATCTTCTGCTGACCCTCTTCCTCTCTGCTGAGGCAGCTGCCTCCTGATCCTGGCCAGCCCACCTCTCCTGCTGTCCCCACGTGCACAAGTCTCTTACACTGGACGCCCACTGCTCCTCAGCGTCCAGTCCTCCTGGGCGCCCCCAGGTCCTGGACAATAAGGAACAGATGATACTGAGTGTCGGGAGGGGAAGGAGGCCCAGACTCTGCTTCAGCCATGATTTGTGACTGCCCAGGACTCTCAGGTTGGGCTGGCCCTACTCAGGATTACACTGAAAGTGATGGCCTCGTAAGTACAGGTGATGGTTTTGGACACGTCAGGAATTCCTAAAGGCTGAAAGAGTGTATCCAAGTAAGGTCTGAACCTCCGACTGCCTTTTATTTGGGGGAACACAAAACCAAACAGCAGATGTTTTGGACTTGATCTGTGTACATACATGGGGACCTGTCTGCATATACACACGGGGAATGCTAGAAGAAGGCCCAGTTTGCACCAGGCGTCTGTCAACTTAGCTCAGCACAAGGGCAGTGCCTGGACGGACCCGGAGCCCCCGCATATCAGCAGTTCACCCAGTACTCCTCAGAGACTGGTTTCCCTCTAAACCCATCCCGGGCACATACCACCCCTCTTTTGCATGTATTTCTCATTTCATTTTAGGGATGACAAACATTTGTGAAACCAGTGAGAGAAGGCTTGATGTGTATAAAAGACGTGATGTGCACCACCTCGATCTCGGTGTTTCAGGCACTAAAGCAACAAAACAACCCATAGTATCTCATTTTGTCATCAAATCCAGAAGAAATATCCTGGTTTTCCAGCATGTTTACCCACATGTTTTGGGCATGGATAAAGTGAAGAGGCCTACTCACCATTATCCCTGCAGCGTGACACCTTTTGATTGTCACTGACCACTCAGAAGGGGCCACGGCCTCCTGGCTGTGTTCCTGAGCCCCTGTCGTGCCTCTCCCAGACAGCAGCTGTCTGGCCCTTGCTGGGTGAGGGCACACCACCGTCAGGGGTCAGCCTCCCACCCAGGCCAGGCAGAAGCTGTGCTCTGAAGCTAGGACAGTTGGCTGAGAAGTGGGTTCAGGCGAAGGGTGAAGCCATGTGTAGCAGTTCCTGCCAGTGCAGATCTGGAGAGGAGCTGGCCCGGAAGGCGTGGTTGTGAAAGCGCCCTTCTTATGTTAGGAGGCCTTGGCAAAATTGGATTTCTTCAAAAATGTATCTGAAGGTCTGTTGTTGAATTGTACTCTGCCCCTGGAAGCAGATACAGATGGCTGCCTGCTGCTCGGCTTTGCTTTTGCTTTTCCCACCATGTTTTCATCTTTGTTCACTTGAGGCTTTCCCCAGCTGGTGTGTGCAGGACAGTTCATAGTAATGTTGCCCTCTGAGGCCCCGTACACCAGAAGGGAGGCCCTGGAAAATTTTGTGCCTCCAACGTGGCCTTCAATTCTTGCTTTTTTGCCCCTCAGAAGCATGGGGCTTTTGAGCACACTTAAAAAAAGAAAAATCTGTAACTTGGTGCTTACTGATGAATTGCAAGCTGGCCTTGCAGATGGAGATATTTATCTTTCAGTTTATTTGAAAGAGGTCTGGTTTAAAATTTGTAGCCTAGATTTGTTTTATTTATTGTATTTGTGTGTTTGTGTTTGTTTTTCTTTTTTAAGGGTGAGCCAGGTCTAGCCAACAGTCTAAACTATCCAGTCAATACCGAGTGAAGTGGCAGCCAGCACTGTTCACTCTGTGTCTTTTGAAGTGCCTTGAAGGCCCAGATGAAATTTTAAAGGGAGGGGTCCATGTCCTTCCCTCCCCCACCCCGCCTCATTCTTTAATCAAAGGATGTCTTCTCCCTTGTTTGAGAATGAAGAAACCCGCCACCTCTGACCTACCTTTGCCTTTTTCTGTCATGGAGAATACTCACCCTTCAGAAACAGACCAAAGGCCAAAACCTGCTGATTTTTCTATTGAAAATATGTCCCCTTGCAAAGACCCTAAACAAAAAGTTAAGTTGCTTTCTTTCACCAATCTGTACAACTCCAAGTTACAGCTGAATCTGTCGTGACTTTCCTGAGATCTACCCGGGGCTTGGCTGTCTGTTCTGGTCACTGGCTCCGAGTTCCCCTCCTGGGATTTGCAGGAGGGCAGTACTGAACCTGCATTCTTCTCCTTGTAAATGTAGGCCGGGTGCCCCTGTTCTCCGGGTTTGGAACAATACGAGGTTGGTGCTGATTGGATTTGCTTGCGTACATGCTCTTCACAAAAACACCGTGGATGTTGAAGTTAGAGCACGTCGCCACAGAGCTTGACATCGATGTTAGAGTGTCTCTTACTCCCCGCCCAGCTGTGATGTTTCATCTGCTTTGGTTGTTTTGGTGGTCTTTTTTAAAAATAGAGATTTCACATCTGCCCAGACCCCACTCAAAACGATTTGGTCAGGTTCTGGTTGGACAAGTTTAAAATCAAAGTAGTGCCCGGAATTCCCTCAGACCACCCAACTTCATCCAGGAATACAGTCTGCAGTGCAGAAAGAGAACCGCTTACCAAGAACTGTGCTTACATACCTTTGTCATCTCTCTTCCCCCTTGGAAGTTGTCCTCAAGGGGATTTGTTCCTGTCCTGGGGATTTACCTGGGATGGTGGCTGCCTGTGCTTTTGCTCATGGCCTTGACAGTGCTCTAGTTGCTGGATCTAATGGCCTGTCTTGGTTTCTATCACATGAGAAGGGGTTGTTTTTTGGGGTGACTCGGACTGAATTCCCCATACTGTTTCCACACCGGGACACCATGTTCTCCATCAAGCTAAAGAAATCACGTGCCTGAAATTGTGCTTAAGTTTTGGGGGAAAGATGGAGTTCCTATCCAGAGCCCCCAGATTTCCAGAATCGAGTGAGCTTCCTGGAAGGAGACTGCGTCTTCTCTCAATTCCAGTCATCTCAGTCGTTGTCGTTAGGTGACATGTGCACTTTAAATGCTCTCATCGGTTGGCTTCATTTTCAAGACAATCAAATGTATTGACTGTGTTTTCTTCTTAGAAAATGGAGAGGGTTAAAAACATGCAAAGTGCCACTTTCAACCTTTGCCAGTATTCCCTCTACCCCCGTGAGAGCTATCTGGGGGGAAGAATCCTTACCAACGTTTTTTTGGAAAGGTACGAATCTTAACTTTTTTCCCCTTCTGTGTCTCAGGGTAATACTATTCAGAGTCGCCCCTTTGCTCATTTTCTGCCGTATTTGTTACCTTCCTGAGGCCTCAGTATTAGTCGTGAGCACAAAGTTTTGAGACCTTTGGCGTTGTTTCTTGATGTGGGAGGGGAGGTGTTTGTTAGTGCATGCAAGGGTTGAACTAGATAGACCCTGCCTTAGTAGAGTGTGGGACCATAACCTTAGAGGCCAGAACTTGATCCAGAAGTTGCTGTCCACAGAAGTACTTTCTATTTCATCATTTTTGTTTCTAGGGCTCTTTTTCTGTAGCCAGGTCTTCCCAAGGATTTTAGTATTTGCATTGGAGTTGAGGTTTACTCTAATGATGGTGGCCCAACTGTGCCCAGAGGACAGTCAGGCAGGCCCTGGGAGGGAGTTTAGAAAGACAGTCCTGGTGAGTGGGCTTCAGTGGTCACAAAGAGGGTGGCTGTGAGGTGACCCCAGACACTGCAGAACGATGTGCACCCTCTGCGTTTGGATGTCCTTGGAATGTGGGAACCTAGAAATAACCCTGTGGATGGAATTGGGGTGGCGGCTGCTGGAGATCTGTGTGCCTTGCCTTCCTTCAGCAGGACCGTCTGGGTGCGCAGCCACCTATGGATGTGTCCCAGCCAGCCCCCTCGCTCTCGTCCATCCTCAGAGACAAGAGGGCAGGGAGTTTGGGCTTGGTTTTGAACTTTCCTTTCAATGTAGCAAAGCATTCCTAGTTAACCAGAGCCTTGGAATCTACTGCCTGCTGGCCAGGCTTTAAAATGAAAAGTGTTTTAATGCTGCCATAAAAGGGAGGCGGTGGGGAGGAAGGGAAAATAAAGGCATCTTTCCAAGTACTCATCTAATTTAATTGTCAAAAGATAGGCCATGAATTACTTCTCCATCTCACTAAGGGTTAAAGGCGTGCAATCCCCCACTGGCCGTGTCCCCTGCCACCGAAGTGGGTGACCTGCCCTACAGCCAGGTGGGACCACCTGTGCTGCAGTCCGGAGGGGCTTCTGCAGGGAGCACTTGCCCCCACACCTTCCCCGGCCTGAGCTTCCCTACCTTTCGTCACCACCTGAGGGCATGAGCACAGGCCACGGGGCGTGCCTGGTGAGTTTGCCTGTGGTTCAGGCTTAGCCTGCGGTCTCCTGTGTGCTGCTGCCCACGTGGGATGCGCAGGGGAGGCGCGGGGATCTGCAGGAGGGTGGTTGGGATACACCGGATACCTCTGCTCTCATTGCTTGTTTCCAAATGCTCTATGGACATTTCTGTGCTAAACCCTATTAAATAAAAAAGACGGGTTAAAACCCACATGCTGTATATTAATTTGTAATTATGTATAAAGTGAAGCAGTTTTAAACTGTAAAGATTTTTTTCAGTGTGTTTTCTCGAATTTTGCCACAACATACTGGCTTCGTATTTTATTTATCTTTCTTTCTAGTTACCAGCTTCAGACCCTTGTAAAGTCTCCCTCAGCCCTTTCAAAAAATAATAATAAATTTCCTGTGAAGTTCTGGTTGGTGCTGTGACTTATTCCTATTCCTGGTTCCTGTAGAAGGGATACTCCCCATCCACCCCCAAAGCTCTTGAGGAGACGCCTTATGCACTGAGCAGCTGCTGGGGACGCGTTTCACTCTCTCTCGGAGTGGGACCCAAACCCAGAGAGTGACTGATCAGCCCTAAAGTCAAACAGTTTAGGCCAAGAGCCAAAACTTCCTATTTCCAGATAAATCAATACAGTGAACAGGAACTTTGCTATATAGAGCCTGCGACTTCCCTTAATGTTAGTTTCTCTTTCTTCACTAACATTCTCCACCCCGTCCCACCCCCAAACTAGAGCAACTGCCAGAAACTAATTCAAGAAGAAAGATCCTCTCTGCTTGTAGCTCCCGGGTGATTCACTGGGTCTGATCCCGGAATGTCGGGGCTCCCCTGGAGACACACAGGGCTCCAGCTGTCACTGGCTCCACCAGCACAGCCTGTGCCTTCCATTTTTAGATTACTAGCTTCCTACTCTTCCAGGTCTGCGCTTTCTGGACCTATAGGAAGACCCTTAAGTCCAGCTGGGCCTTGGAGAACTGTGCCGCTCGCAGCAATGCAGAGAACCTGGGCAAAGCTGCCTGGAGAGTCCCCGCTCTGCCACTTCCCAGCTCCCCGCCCCTCCCTGACAGTCACCAAAAAGAAAGTCCTGGCCGGGCGTGGTGGCTCACGCCTATAATCCCAGCACTTTTTGGGAGGCCGAGGTGGTCGGGTCACTTGAGCTCAGGGGTTCGAGACTAGCCTGGCCAACATGGTGAAGCCCCACCTCTAGTAAAAATACAAAAATTAGCTGGGCGTGGTGAAACCCCGTATCTACTGAAAATACAAAAATTAGCCAGGCGTGGTGGCACATACCTGTAATCCCAGCTACTCGGGAGGTTGAGGCAGGAGAATTGCTTGAACCCGGGAGGCAGAGGTTGCAGTGAGCCGAGATCGTGCCACTGCACTCCAGCCTGACAACAGAGCGAGACTGTCTCAAAAAAGTCCTGCCCAGCTGCCAAGTGTCTTTCCTTTCACCACAAACTTGGAAGCGCACGGGTTTCTTTGCAGAGTCTTGTAGCCCTGGTGATAGCTGCCTCCCCATAAGCCAGTGAAACACTGGTCTTTTTTCTCTCACTCGCTGCTCTTGGCTGTCACTGCTGCCCTGGCGGTCTCCTCCCCCACAGCAGCCATCCTGGCCTGGGTCCGCGGTGGCCCTCATCCACCCAGACACCCTCAGCAGGGCAAGAGGAGTGGTTCCCATGGCCTCCCTCCTCCGCTCTCCACCGCAATTGGTTCTGAGCCAGGGACAGGCTCTGTCTGGGAGGCAAGAAGAGCGAGAAGATTCCATTCTCTTCCAGAACAGCAGAGACACAAAGCGCAGAGGGCCCCAAGAACACTAGACAGCCATTCAATAGGGGCTTAAGTCTCTGCCCACTCCTAACGGATGCTGTGCCCAGAGCCTCTGCCACAGCACAGACTTGACCGCCAAGTGGCTCCTACGAAAGTGGCCATTTTCCGTTTGAAGGTCCCTCATCCCCAGGGAAAGCCCGTGGCCTAGGGGCGGCCACCTGTGAACTAGCAGGAGATGCTGTCTGCAGCCACAGCCCTGCCGGAAAAGAAGTGGGAGTCGCTGATGCTGCAAGACAGAGACCTAAACCGAAGTGTGGGGAGGACACTAGGAGGCCCCAAAAACCAAAAAGCCAGGGAGGAGCTTGGGAGGAGAGGAGGCATGCAGCGTGCAAGCCTTGCGATTTCCTTGGAAGCAGCCACAGAAGCAGAGGGCAGGCGAGCTGAGCTGATTGTTAGACCTCAGACCTGGAACTCCCTGAACTCCCTGCCTGGGGGTGACAACCCCCTCATCCAGCCTCTGCACAGCAAGAAGTGCCTCCCCAAGCCCCCCACCTCCCCGTCCCTGCCACAGTTCCTGTTCTTTGGAGTCTTCGGAGACTCCTTTGTCCTTAAAATTTGACTCTATTTCTTCAGGGGCACAGTGGCAGGTCACCCAGAGGGTCCTGGAGCAGTCCAGTTCCAGCGTCGTCCTGCCACCCCTGTGGGTGTCCCCCCGGGCCAGAGAGGAGTCACAAGTGGGAGGAAGTGGCGTGTGCCCTAAATGGGGAGGATGTGGGTCCCAGGGCCCCAGCAGCCTACCCACTCCGCCCCAGTTTGGGGCCCTCCCTTGCTGCCTCCCCGCCCCTGCCCCTTCCGCCATCCCCAGCTGCCTTTGGTATCCAAGTGACAGCCTGGGCCTTTCCCACCCCCGCTAAGGCCACCTCCTTTCATATGGTAATGGCTTGCTCTGCACAGCCCTAGTCCCACAGATGTGTGGGCTACCCCTCTCTCCCCATGCCTTTGGGAAACTCTCCTTCCTGGGAAACAGAATCTGGACCCTGCCGGGGATAAGGACCCCGGAGGCCTCAGTGGGAGAGTTGTGGGGAGGGGGTCATAATAGGGCTTCTTGGAATGGACCAGCTGGAAGCCAGCCTGCTTTTCTCTCCCTTCCTCCCTGGTCACCGCTTCCCTTTGAGCTGTCCCTGGACTTCCCACCCCACCCCCAGCTTCGGAGATTGAGGTGGCGGTTGCCTGGACAACCTCGGTTCTTCTCTGCGGTCCGAAGGAGAGGGCTGCTGGGCAAGTGAAGCAGGGCTGCCTGCCCTGAGCAGCCCGGAAGAGGGCCACACTGGGGTCCCCTCTGTCGTGGAGGAGTATGGACAGGGGCTGAGGGGGCCACACGGAGGCCCCAGGATGGGCACAGACTCCAGGACTGCTGCTGGTAGCCGAGTGGCCAAGCTGTTAAACCTTTGTGTCCATTTCCTTTTTCAGAAGGGTCTGCAGAGTCTGCAGGTGGCGCGCACATTCGTCATGATGCTGAAGAGATGAGCAGAGTGCTTAGTCTGGGGCCCAGCACACTCATCTGGAAGCATGTCAGCGGAGCCGCGGGACAGCTGCCACGGATGGCAGTGGCCCCGGATTCATGTCCCGAGTCTGAAGAGAGCTCCTCCCTGGCCTTTTGGTTTTTGGGGCCTCCTAGTGTCCTCCCCACACTTCGGTTTAGGTCTCTGTCTTGCAGCATCAGCGACTCCCACTTCTTTTCCGGCAGGGCTGTGGCTGCAGACAGCATCTCCTGCTAGTTCACAGGTGGCCGCCCCTAGGCCACGGGCTTTCCCTGGGGATGAGGGACCTTCAAACGGAAAATGGCCACTTTCGTAGGAGTGTTTCAGGTTACAGGGTCACCCCTTCCTGTCCCTACCTTAAACTCCCAACTCCATCGCTGCACCTGGCCTGGCCTCCTCTGGAAGGAACCTCAGATTTGGAGCCTCTGCCAGGGCAGGGAGCCTGTTGGAACCAGCCCAGGGCCAGCCGGCTCATTCCTGGAATTCCTACCTCCTCTCACTGCCCTGGGTTGGCACCAGGTGCTGAGTGGGCCTCAGGCCAACCGTGGGCATGGGCTCGATGCCGCTGCTTCCTCCTCCACATCAAGGCATCAGCCATATCTCGCCCCAAAAGGCAGAGAGGAAATCCAGCTAAGTCCCACGCCCAAGCTCTGTGCTGGCTTCTGAAGGGAAGACACAGCCACTGATCGGCACTTTTGGCTCATGTGTCCTCCTACAACAAATGCGAACAACCATATACCTTTCACATGGCTTTATGTCTAGCTCTCAAATGGTATCACAAGTGTAACTGCTACAAAGTATATAATCTGGGGCATTATTTTCATGCTTCAAATATATTTAGGGCTAAAGCCTTAAGTTGTTCAACTTACAGAAAATGCCCACCATGTGACCTCATTAGCAAAGCCAGTACTTCTTGGCAAACTGATTGGCCAATTCAGAATTCAATTTCCATTAAAAAAGTTTGATTGCTTTTAAATTTAAATTAAAATGTTATTTAGTTGACAACTAAAAATGTTTAGTGACAACTATCTCACTTCTGAATTATGACTTAATAATAGGGAGGGAGGGAAGATGAATGAGCAGATGGGATGGATGGATGGATGGATGGACAAGTGGATGGGTGGATGGGTGGATGAATGAATGGTGGGTAGGTTAATGAGTGGGTGCATGGGCAGGTGGATGGGTGAGTGGATGGGTGGGTAAATGGGTGGATGCATGGGTGGATGGACAGGCAGGTGAGCAGATGGACACACAAAGATATGGAATCTTGTCATGTGCTTGTCAATTGAATTCCAAAAGGCACTGCTCTGTTTAACAACCATATGCTTTGCAATCCACCTTTCCCTCATACTGCCCAACCTTAACACGTCCATTTGGTGCCCCAGATGTTTTTACACCCTGAGCAATGCACCATAATGAGTTTCAGGAGGGGCGAGAGATAACTTTCTTTTGTGAAATGAAAGAAGGGTGATTGAGGAAGAAAGGTGGGAAGGGGGGAACAGGCATGGGCAGAGGCACGGTTCTGGGAAAGCGCATCCCCAGATCCCAGAGGAGTTCCTCAGGACTTGCCCAGGCTGGGGCCCCGTCACAAAGCTCCTCTCTGCGGTGGAAGCCCTGTGTGCCAGACTACTTCCCCACAAGGAAGGTGGCCCTGGTGTCTTCCTGCTTTCTCCATCACCACAAGCATTTGAAGCCCTGGCTTTTACCTGGGAAGAGAGAGAAACACCTCCTCACCCGCTAGCCCTGACTCCAGCTCAGACAAGCCTGGACAAACCCAGCTCATGCCCAGTGACATTCTAGGTCGCCTGGGGAAGATCTGCTAAGCCATGGCCTGACCCTCTGGGCTCAGCATGCACTGAGCAAAGCACCCGACCAGAACACTCTTCTTTCAGTCATCACACTGAGGCTTGGACCTGGGGGTGACTGTCCCCACCAACAACACAGGAAATCAATCTTCCTGGAGGTGATCAGCCTCCTGAAGAGAAAAGTCTGAAAATCAGGAAGTCACAGAAAGTTTTTTTAAGACTCTGCACGCTTTCCAAGCAGAAGTTAAGGTCCTTTGAACCCTGTGATTGCAGTAACCATTTCTCTGGGGTGGCTCATACAATTCCAAGCCATGGAAGGACAAAGCACTTGTGCCAACAGGAGGGACGACCCGCCTCTGTGAGGAACCTCCTGGTGGGCTCTGGGCTTCCTGGCAGCCACAGCTAAAAGGGAAACTTTTTGTTGTTGTTTATTGTTTTGAGACAGAGTCAAACTCTGTCACCCTGGCTGGAGGGGCAGTGGTACAATCTCGGCTTACTACAACCTCTGCCTCCTGGGTTCAAGCGATTCTCCTGCCTCAGCCTCCTGAGTAGCTGGGAATACAAGCGCCTGCCACCACGGGGGTTTCACCATGTTGGCCAGGCTGCTCTCGAACTCCTGACCTCCAGTGATCCACCTGCCTTAGCCTCCCAAACTGCTGGGATTACAGGTATGAGCCACCGTGCCCGGCCGGAAACATACATTTTTATTGAAATTGCCTTCAACTCCCCAGAAAAGCTGGAATACTTTCTTTCTAGTTAATTTTCAACACACACACACACACACACACACACACACACACACACACACACACACTCAAGTTGGAAATGTATATAGGGCAAAGGAAATGGACATCATTGACAGAAATCTAGTAGCCTCTTTACCCGATTTAGTTCAATCCTTACAACAGGCAATATGATCTGTTTTTTTCTTTGTTATGAATGAGGAAATGAAGTTACAGGAGCAGAGGGACCTTCCCAAGGAGGGCCACCAAGTGGAAGAAAAGCTGCTGTTTGCACCCAGCTGGCTTTACTGCAGTGTGGCCCCTCACGCTGCATGGCACAAATTGAGGACCCACGTCCTGAGGCTCAGCTGAGGGAGCCAAGCACATGGGCTGCAAAGATCTGGCCTTGATCCCAGAGCAGAGCTCACACTACTGCTGGGAGGAGGAGACAGGCATGGCAGGGACCTCGCAGGCCTACAGGAAAGGCAGCCACAGCTGGCAACACCAGCTTGGAGGGCAGACTGGGAGCTGAAACCCCGCCCCCCCACACCCCGGCCACCTCTCTCAGGCAAATGTCACAGCTGCATTTAACAGTGCTGGCTTTTCGGTATGGCTTCAACTCCCATTTTAAAAAGCTCACTATTTTCCATGGGAAGTGGGGAGATGGAGAGAGGGAGAGACAGGACCTGCTCCTCGGCAGTCTTGGATGAAGCCCTAGTTAGGGTTGTACAGATGAGAGACACAGAGTACCTCAACGTTCACTCTGCAGAGTGGACAGAAGCGGGGCCAGCTTCGAAAGCGTTGAGGAAGCTCACAGGAGCCAATGTGAAGAAAGTGCAGCCATGGAGGAGTCGTCCGTGGCACTCGCTCTCAGAGCCTGCATTTATCCTGAATGCACGTGTCAGGATGAGACTGTGCCATCCTGTTCCCTCTGCGATCCCGACGCTGGTAGAGCCACCACAGGGTGGGCTTGGCAGGATGTGTCTCTCTTGCTCCCATCCTCCCTGGTTCCCCACCATCCCTGCAAGCTGAGTGGAGAAGCTGTGATGAGTCTACCTGGAAATGGCTTTGGAGCCCTGGGTCCTGGCATGGAGCTGGTGCCCATCAGTAGAATTACTTAATCTATCGTGCAACCCAGGAGTGTCTGGAAACTTCTCTGCGTACCAGAGCAACGCTGCTCATCTCCTTTACCTGCAGAAAGGACAGGAAAGGAGTCCAGCCCTACTCAATTCAACTCAAAAAAGCCGCTGCTCCCCTAGTGCAAGCCCTCAGGGTCCCGAGTGCCAGGTGCCAAACCCAGGCCAACCCTAGGGCCAGAGCAAGGCCCCTCGGGTTCAGGGGGCCTGGGCAGCTGGGGCCAGACACACAGAAACCGCCAGAGCTTCTGCTGCCATGCTGAGCGTGTTTCCTCAGCTTTAAAATGGTGACCTCAACAGTGACTGGGGCTAGACGAGGTGGCTCTCACCTGTAATCCCAGCACTTTGGGAGGCCGAGGTGGGCGGATCACTTGATCACTAACCTCAGTCAGAGGTTAGTGAAAACAAAGGTGTCATTCTTCTCCCACCCAAGTGCATGGACCCCCTGAATTTGATCCCAAATCCCAAGTTAAGAAGCCTCCGGCCTATTCTAGGCTTTTCCTTGACCCTTAATGAGGGAGAGCCACATCCCAAAGCCCAACAAGGCAAGGGAAGATGCAGGACAATACTGTGCCTGTTCTGGGAAATTCACCCAAATCACCCTGGCTCCCTGGGCAGGGCCTGAACCTCTGCAGGTGCCATGGGCGGGCCAAGCCGCAGGTCAGGTACGGCTGGGCCTGAGGGAAGAAGAGCAGCTGGGGGGTGCCGATCACCTTCATGGCCTCTTCAAGTTGGAAGAGACCATTCCTACCTCCTGAAGGAGAGAGGCCGGGCAGATCCATCGGGGCTGGGCCTGGGGCCGGGGCTGGGACATGATGGATGGGGCATGCAAGTTTCTTGCTCTGCGAAATATCCCCCCAGTGATGATCCAGAAGAACCAAGGCTCTTTCCAAGCTGTGCTCATTAGACAACTGCTTCTGAAGAGGTTGCTTCTTTCCCCACTATGATTCACAGCCTTCGGTGTTGAGCAAGGGATGGTTGCCACACACCCTTGGGGTGGATGACTCTGGGCTCATTCTTGTCAGTTCCTGACCAAAGAAATGTCCTTTGAAGGCAGGGAGACCTGGCTGAGCAGCCAGGTGGAGGAGGCAGTTGGCTACCCTCTCCTTGCCCTTGGCAACTTGACAGTCCCCCCAGGCAGGCTCTCAGGATGCCAAAGCCTCCAAGATGGCCCGTTTTCTTTCCTGCATCAGGCACAACCCAGGAAAGCTCCACTGGCCATCTTGGGACCGAGGTTTCCAGGGAGACCTTGCCCCATCACTGATGGGGAAGGCGCCTTCTCCCTTCACCAAGCCCCATCCTAGACTCAGTCTGACCCCTGGGAGGCCAAGGAACATGGAGCTAGTAGGCCTGCTGGGCAATGACTGGAAGCAACACCGCTCCCAGCCCCCAGCCCCCACAATGTAGCATATGGCTTGGTTTCAAGTCCCAGTTCCACTGCTGTAATGTGGCGGCCATTCTCCCCCCGTAAAGGGCTATCTGGGCATTGGTCATGGTGTTTAGTGCTTTATAGATTTTGACCTCAACTTTTAACCCTACTATCATTAAGCCTGTATCAGAGAATCAAGTGGTTTAACCAAGCTTGTACATACATGAGAGCCACACGTGAGAGCTTGAACCCAAACTCAGGTGGGCCTAGCTCCAAATCCACATTCTGTCAGTTGCAACCGTGTTTTTTCCTCCTCCTCCTCCCCCTCCCCCTCCCCCCCCGCTTCTCTTCCTCCCCCTCCTCTTTCCAGCATGAGACGTTGGGCAAGTTACTGTGACCTCTGGACCCATTTCTTCATCAGCAAGAAGAGGACAAGAATGTCTACCTCCGGGGGTCACTGCGAGGGTTAAAGGAGGTAGTTATGCAAAGCACTGGCCAGTGGGCTTGACAACTGCTTGACAAGAAGGGTTTGACAAGAGCCAGGATCTTGGCAGATGACGGCTCTGCATGCTCCCAGAGAAGCGGGAGGCAGGGCGGTGTGCCCAGGTTCCTTCCAACCCCTGACCCAGCATGTAAAGGAAGAGGCTGCTACCTGTCTAATATCTACACTCCCTTTACTTGGCGTTGGAGTCCTGGAGTTTCCTCGGGGCACTTTCCAGTCCCGCTCGCAGTCAGGCGTGGATGTGACTGAGTTCTAGCTGTTGGGAAAATGGAGAAGTTATGGTGCAACTTCTGGGACATGCCCTTAAAACAGGCTTGCCCATCACTTTCTCTCCTCCCCTTTCCACTGGCTGGAATGCAGATGGGATGGCCGGGGCTGGGAAGGCCAGGGTGGACCAGGAAACCGCTGCCTTGCATGGAAGACGGCAGGGCAGGGAGAGAGGGGGTGGGAGTTGGAGAGAGGGGGAGAGAGTTGGAGCCCTGTGGGCCGCAGCCGGCTCATACTCACCCTGTGACTGTGTGACAGGGAACTTCACCTCTGCTGCTGTCTGGACTCTAGCTGGAGCCAACTCCTGGCTTTGGATGCCCAGAGTGAAGCGCTCAAGCCTGTGTGGAAATGGTAGCGTTCACCTGTGGTCCCCACCACTGCTATAGGAGCAGACAGTGCGAGGCAGAGTCCCAGGATGCCCCTCCCAGGGCTGCGCCTCTGGGCAGGGGGACGGACGAGGCCCTCTGTGCTCTCGGCTCTTCTACACGCACCATACTCACCTCTGAGACACACCCACTCAAGATCATTCCATTTTCTAAGGAATCTGGCGTCATGCCCCTACGCCAGCACCATAAGCACTTCTTACACTGTGGAGGCGCTATTTGGATTTTGTGGGCCAGCACACCACTGAGCACCATGGAGGCCACTGCTGAGAGCCACCGTGCTGGGGCACCTCCGGGTTCCTGTTCACAGCACAGCCACCCTGCACGCAGGCTGCGCCATGGCATGACCTTCTCGGGCTGCCCGCTGTCTGAGGGGCGCCTGAAGGTGAGATCACAAAACACAGAACACGATGTTTACCTGTGAGCATATGCTTGAGCTCATGAGGTTCATGGTGACTATGAAAACGCACGAGGAGGGCAGGTATCCCAGGGCCCACGGTGTAACCAATGGGCGCAACAGTGCCGTGAGCTGGCGCTGCGGCCATGAAGCTGCCTCCTGGAGCCATTTCGCCCCTCTGAATGGCGCTCGGGTTATTTTCAGACAAAGGAGCATCAATTGGAGGTTCTGCCTTTTCGAATGGATGGAATTACATTCCCAGCTTCTATTTACCAGAGTTTCCAGGAAAGAATCACTCTCAGGAGGGGCAGACAGGATCAGGACTCTCCACGGAATCAACTTCATGGCTTCTAAAGCAACTTCAGGAGGCACAGGAATGGGGAGACCTCTCATCTGGGTGGGTTCCCCCTTCCCAGCTCATGAGAGGGGCAGATGCCAGCAGGCAGGCCTTGAGCCTTGGCTGGTGGGACAGGACCAAAGTCAGCCACCAGCAATGTCTCCAAGACTGATCCCAGCACACAAGGCAGGCAAAGAATTTTCTCAACTCTTTTTATTAAGTTAGAAAATTGATAAAAGCAACACAACTTTTGGGGAAAGCACCATGGCACGTCCTTTGTGCTATGTGATAAGTGTGCTTTATCTCAATGAAGCAACCCCACGGGTCCAGGCGCCCTCCCTGCAGTCCCCGCGGCCAGGCTCCTGAGTGTGCCAGCAAAGCCGTCCCCTGGGTCCACAGCCAAGTGCCTTCAGGCAGCTGACCTGACACAGGCGGGGTCTGCTGGGTCTACAGGGTCCAAGGAGCCCCATGCAGCCAGTGCCCCACGGCGGGCGTGTCAGTGGGCAAACCCTGCCCAAAGGTCCCACCCCCAAGAGGCCTCCAGGACCCGCACCAAGGCATGGGGGACACTCGGGGCTGCTTAAGTAACTGGTATGTGCACAGCCCACTCCGCGGCCCTAATCTTGAGCCAGCCAAGCAGTGTTCACACTGCAGGTGCCTGGAAAGCCACAAGTTTGGACACCCTGCCCAGCCCCTATCAGGGCACCAACACCCCTCCCTCTCAAATGGCAGCTTGGGAGTGAGCGAGAGGCATTAGGATGGTCACTGACAGGCGCCAACCTCTCCATAGCCCAGGTGTCAGGGAGGTGCTGATGAGGGACCCCAGTGACTCAGGAGGTGACAGCAATGAACAAATGTTCAGCAGTTCTCTCGGGGCCATTCTTATCTTGGAGCTCAGGGAGCAAATGGGGGCCAAGACGCAAGAGGATGGTGAGGGTCCCGTCACTGTCCTCCACACTGAGATGGATGCGGCCCTGGTGGGATCTGCAAGGGACACCCTGGGGTACCTCTGCTGTCTCCAGCTCACAGCTGCTCCTGGTCTTGGAGGGCAGCGTGGTCTCCTGGGGAGAAGCCCCCAGTGCTGTTGGCAGGTGTGTGCCATGGGGGTCACTGCTGCCTCTCAGGGTGGGCTCTGAGGAGGGGAGGGGAGGGGTGACCCCCAGGGCACTCGGAGCCTTGAGTCTGCTGCAGGCCCAGCTCCACTGAGTGGCCACGAGCAACTGTGTCCCCACCGGGCCACAGCACTGAGCAAGGCCCTGAGTAGGTGGGCTGGGACTTACAGCTTTGTGGAAGGGGCCCACAAACCTTGGAGGTCTGGGTGTCCTTTGCTAATAAGGCCTCATGGATGTCACTGAGGCCCCCCTGCAGTTTCTGCACCTTAAAAAATCTGTCCTGGTCACCTTTCTGGTCTCAACCCCTGGGTACCTGGTTTCCCAGGCCCGGGACACCATCTATAGATGGCAGTAGAGCCCCAGCAGGGCAGGCCAGGAGGGAAAGGATGTGTGGCAGTGCCGCAGCCCCAAAGCCCACCCGGGGCTCCTCCCTGCCCCTGCCTGCGCGGCCCCAGTCCAGGACCTGCCAAACAGGTGATCTCAAGGCTCTGCAAGTGTCCTTCTCCCCGACGCCAGGGTCAGTCCTGGTGGCAGTCCATGCCCCTCTGGGAGGTATGTCTTCCCACAAACCACTGCAAAGCTGAAGAGGCCCCCGGGGGCACAGATGCAAGAGATGCTTCTCTTCTCTTGCCTAAAGCTCAGAACAGCCCAAGGCCGCTGCTCCCCAGAGCTGGCAGGGCCCCTTCCACCTCTCGGAGTGCTGGCCCAGGGCCGGCTTAGCTCCCGCTGTGGCAGACAAGCAAGGCCACACTGTGACACTGAAGGCCGCGGTCTGTGGAGGGAGGAGAGGAAGAGAAAATCAATCAGTGGCCACATTGTTCTGTTCTGACCTGATCTGGAACAAAATGACAATGACACAGCTGCCCATGAGGCTCGGGCATGAGAACGCCGGATCCACCATTCACCAGCAGCGCAGTCTGGTGATTCAGGCACCCCAGGCCTGCTTTCCCCACTGAGTGGCAGGTGACTCAGGTGTCCACTTGATTGGATTCGGGGATACCCAGACGCCCGGGGACACATTATGTATTCTCAGTGCTGGAAGGGAAACCCAGGCGGCTTGGTACTTGATTCGAATGGCCGGGCCGCCCCAGTGAGTCTGTGCTTCCAGAGGTGACCGGCGTGAGAGCCGTGGTTGCAGGTGAGCACCATCGGATGGGCGGGGGCCCTGGTGGAATAAAAAGCTAAGGAAATGGGAACTCAGGTTTCTTTCTTCTGGAGCTAGGTTGCTCTTTTCCTGCCATCGGGCATCAGAGCTCCAGGTTCTCTGGCCTCTGGGACTTGCTGCCCACCACCCCACCCCCACCCCAGGCTCTTGGTTCTTTGTCCTTGGGCTGAGGTCTGTCCCCAGCTCTCCTGGTTCTGCAGCTTGCAGCCTATCATGGGACTTCTCAGCCTCTATCACCAAGTGAGCCAGTTCCCCTAATAGAGTAAGTTCCCTCTCACATACCACTCCGAGGCCCTGAAAGGAAAAAGGTGAGCCCTCTCGCACAGGCGGGCACAGGCAGGCGGAGCGCTCTAGCAACCCCGCGTGTTCATCCACTCCACAAGGCAAGGAGCCTCAGCAAAGCAGTGATTAATGGTGACGCTGTCCGCGGTTTTTGGCTTTGGTTGTATTTAAGCTGTACGTGTTAGTTTTAGTTGTGTAAGAACAAGAACATAAGGGGCTTTCTAGTTGTATGCCTGTGTGTATTAAGTAACCTTAGTAACATTTCAATTAAACACTGAAGCCAGCACTGAGGCTCCACGGCTGTCCCCTTTAAGTGGGGTACACCTCTCCATCCCACACAGTGCTGGGCCGTCTGTTCTCTGAAGGCTGCTTTGCAGGAATTCTGCCCTCCCCACGTGCTCGAGTTGTTTCCAGATACAGAGGCTGGGTTCGGCGACTGAGAAGGCCCCCAAATCCCTTCAAGCTCCTCACAAGTGAGAAGCTGGGGTCACAGGGGCCCTAACCATCCTGAGATGCTCTAAGACTGCAAACCCGAACCTCTGGGGCCTGGCTGCCCGGTCTTGGCCCCATCCCAGCACGCCACATGCTGACATGTGGTCCCTTCAGGGCAAGGCCTCACTGCTACCTGGAACTAAACAGCCACGCTACCTACCTGGGGGTGTCCCCCAAGGCACCCTGAGTTGCTGAAAGGAATACAGATGACAGCTAGAGGCACAGGGGTTGGGGAGCCTCGGGGCCAGGCTCCTGTGTTCCCTCTCAGGCTGGGTCCCTTTAATTTTTGGCAGGTGCTCCCTGGGGCCTGGCCTCCTCAACTGTGAAATAGGCTAATCCTCCAGCTTGCAGAGTGGACAAGGGTCAGCGGCCGCCCTGCACTTCCTGTGTGCAGCAGGCCTTGGCCAACGTGTATCCTGAGGGTTGTTGGTGTAGGGCCTGCCCTGCTAGACTCAGCCTGCCCCATCAAGGGTGGGATGCTGCTCTATCCCCCAGCCTGGCACAGGAACGAATGACTGCTGATGCCTGGACGGATGGACTCCGTCCTGGGCACTTGCTTAGCCAGGCCCAACCCTCAAGGCTGGCAGAAATCCTCAGGCCTGTGCTTGGGATTTCCCATCTGTAGCAATTTCTTTTAAGACAGGAGAGAATGGACTGCACTGTCCCTCCTGCAGCAGTGACGGAGCCCACAGTGGATTAATGAGCTCGGCCTTTCCCAGAGCCAGGCCTGGAGCCCTGCCCTGCACCCCAGTGGCTAGGCCCCAGCAACACCCCTGAAGAGAAGACAAGCTGTCGGCATCCGGATGCCTGCCTTGCATTCGGCAGCACCCCCATGCTGGAGGCGGGTGGGAAAGAAGGGTTGGGAGTCTGCGCCTTAAAGGGCCTGGAGTACAGGGTGCCCAGTGGGAGAGAAAGAGAAGGAGAGAATGTTCACAGCAAGATCACCCTTAGTAGGTAAGCGGGGGCCTCCTGCAGCCGCTGGCTGCTATCCCCTAGGCTGTGGATCCAACCGCAACACTGGAGCAAGGGGCTGCCCTGGAGGTCGCTCAGGTTCCAGCTCAGCAATTCCCCGCCGCTTCTGGGCGGCTGCTGGCCAAGCCTGTGCTCTGTGCCAGGGGCGCAGACGTGAGGATGCCCGTGGCCAGCTCCCCAGAGGCGCCTGCAGGCAGGCGGCACACTCAGGGCTCCAGTCCTGCTCCAGCCCTGACTCACCATTCACGTGATGCCAACTGTCTCACCTCTCAGAGTCCTAGTGGGCGTCCCCCAACAGCAGGACCTACGACAAACAGCTCTGGAGAATGACAGGGAACTCGATGCAGACGCTCACACCTATGAAGAGCTCCAACAGGTGGCCAGAACAGGGGAAAAAAATGCTTGTGGACAAACAGGGGCCATGATCTGGGGTGCAGAGGCCACAGTGTGCAGGGGACCTCCTGGTGGCTTCTGAAGCTTATGTCAGAGTCTTACAGGATGGATGGAAAGGGGCCTCCAGGGACAGGGGCAGTTGGGCCCAGCTGGAGGCAGGAGACTCAGCCATGCTCGTGGGGACTAGCGAGAGCTGGACTTCTCACCAGCATCCTTGGCCTGATCCCCACTGCTGCCTGGGAGAGCAGGGTCAGGGAGGGAAATGTAGGGAGCGGGGTGGTCACAGAAGCCATCTCGGGCCCAGGCACTGCCAGACGACACTCTAGGTGGCCGATGCGCTGGTTGGGGCTGCAGGCAGCCAAACTCAGTGGGAAGTGCCATGGTCACCAGGGGCGCCCACTGCGGGGGAGGTGGCAGGAGTGCTTTGTTTCCACCCTTCCTGGCCCCGGTCTGCGGCTGCCTGAGTTGGGGGCTCTCCTCTGGCTCAGCCCTGACAGCTCCGCAGTGGCCGCCTGAGCAGCGAGAGCTCTGCTTGCAGCCACTGTAGCTCCATTTCCTGGTGACCCGGGGAAGGCCAGGCATGCCCGGGCATCAGCTTCTGGGCTGCAGGCCCTTCTATGGAGAGCCCAGCTCACTCCCTGCCTTTGAAGAGAACTCGGACACTGAGCTGTCCAGGCAGAAGCTGGACAGGAGGAGCTTTGCAGAGCATGGGAACAACCCAGGGTCATAGTGAGGGGACAGAAGCCACAGGACTGGGGCGGCCTCAGGCTGAGGAGGGGCTGCGCGGAGGGTCTCTGGATGGCCGCCAGGCCCATGAGAAGGAAGCAGCTGGAACGCAAGGCAGTGGCAGAAGCTTAAGAGCAACCCAGACTCAGCGCAGCAGCCGAGGAAGCACACAGCCCAGAACGCCTTGGGGACATGGCTCTGGGATGACAGGGTCTGGAAGTAGCTTCCCCATCAGATCTGGGACTAGCTCAGTCTTGTGTGTCCACTTCCTCATCCCTAAATGGAGCTGATGACAGCAATCCCATTACAGACTGAGGAGGACTCCAGTGGGCACAGGGCAAGTGCCTGCTGAGGAACAGCAGTCATGGGTGGACAGGCCTTTCAGAGGGAGGGGCTAAGCAGGGACATCTAGAGGCCCTTGCAGCCCACAGCACCCCAAAACCATCAGCATCTCCCTGTCCTCCATCGCTACCCCTTTTAAGCTGCTTCTGAAACTGGCAACCATTTGATCTCTATTCTAGTGCTATGAGTAATACAATTTCCACTCCCGTTGTCCAGATGGGGAAGCTGAGCCTCAGGGGAATCAAGTAGCCAGTCCAGGGTGAAGCAGCCAAAAAGTCACAACCAAGACACCATGCATGCTCCCCTTCCAGGGTCCCTGGGATCAGAGCAATTCCTGGGAGAGTACATGGTTCACCAGGTCCAGTTGACAGGGCAGGGCCAGGTAGGAGGGAGCCTCTGACCTGGAGGGTAGGCAGGGGGCAGCCTCTGGTCTGGAGGCTCAGACCAGAGATGGTCTTAGCTGCCTGAGGCCAGCAGCATGGGCCCCCTCACCCTGCCCAGCCCGGCTGGCCTGGGGTGGGAGGGGCCTCCATTTCCCACAGGTGACATTCCCCAGGTTTCTAAATGACCTAGAGGATAGCAAAAGGGAATTAATGAGGAAATGCCAGTATCCTCTTGGAATCTCACTCCTCAGGGAATCAAGAAATTTGGCAGTTCTGATTTTTCTCCAAAGAGAGCAGATTAAAAAAAAAAAGAAGAAGACCGGGCACGATGGCTCACACCTGTAATCCCAGCACTTTGGAAGGCCGAGGCGGGTGGATCACCTGAGGTCTGGAGTTTGAGACCAGCCTGGCCAACACGGTGAAACCCCATCTCTGCTACAAATACAAAAATTAGCTGGGCATAGTGGCAGGTGCCTGTAATCCCAGCTACTCAGGAGGCTGAGGAAGGAGAATCTCTTGAACCCAGGAGGCAGAGGTTGCAGTGAGCAGAGATCGCACCATTACACTCCAGCCTGGGGGAGAACGAGACTGTCTCAAAAAAAAAAAAAAAAAAAAAAGAAGAAGAAGGAGAAGGAGAAGAAGAAGAAGGAGAAGAAGAAGAAAGAAAGAAGGAAGAAGGAAGAAGGAGAAGGAGAAGGAGGAGAAGGAGAAGGAGGAGAAGGAGGAGGAGGAGAAGGAGGAGGAGGAGAAGGAGGAGGAGGAGAAGGAGGAGGAGGAGAAGGAGGAGGAGGAGGAGGAGGAGGAGGAGGAGGAGGAGGAGGAGGAGGAGGAGGAGGAGGAGGAGGAGGAGAAGGAGGAGGAGGAGAAGGAGGAGGAGGAGAAGGAGGAGGAGGAGAAGGAGGAGGAGGAGAAGGAGGAGGAGGAGAAGGAGGAGGAGGAGAAGGAGGAGGAGGAGAAGGAGGAGGAGGAGGAGGAGGAGGAGGAGGAGGAGGAGGAGGAGGAGGAGGAGGAGAAGGAGGAGGAGGAGAAGGAGGAGGAGGAGAAGGAGGAGGAGGAGAAGGAGGAGGAGGAGAAGGAGGAGGAGGAGAAGGAGGAGGAGGAGAAGGAGGAGGAGGAGAAGGAGGAGGAGGAGAAGGAGGAGGAGGAGAAGGAGGAGGAGGAGAAGGAGGAGGAGGAGAAGGAGAAGGAGGAGAAGGAGAAGGAGGAGAAGGAGAAGGAGGAGAAGGAGAAGGAGGAGAAGGAGAAGGAGGAGAAGGAGAAGGAGGAGAAGGAGAAGGAGGAGGAGGAGAAGGAGGAGGAGGAGGAGGAGGAGGAGGAGGAGGAGGAGGAGGAGGAGGAGGAGGAGGAGGAGGAGGAGGAGGAGGAGGAGAAGGAGGAGAAGGAGAAGGAGGAGAAGGAGAAGGAGGAGAAGGAGAAGGAGAAGGAGAAGGAGAAGGAGAAGGAGAAGGAGAAGGAGAAGGAGAAGGAGAAGGAGAAGGAGAAGGAGAAGGAGAAGGAGAAGGAGAAGGAGAAGGAGAAGGAGAAGGAGAAGAAGAAGAAGAAGAAGAAGAAGAAGAAGACAGAAAAGCTGTAAAAGAAAAAAGCGAGCCAGATGCGGTGGCACACGCCTGTAATCCCAGCTACTCAGGAGGCTGAGGAACGAGAATTCCTTGAACCTGGGAGGTGGAGGTTGCAGTGAGCCGAGATCGTACCCTGCACTCTAGCCTGGGTGACAGAGCGAGACTGTCTCAAAAAAAAAAAAAAAAGAAAAAAGAAAAGAGAAAAGAAAAAAGAAAAGCGGTGTTCCTATTCAGGCTGGCCTCTGTGAGCCCAAACACCCTGTGTTCACCAATTTGATGCTTATGCTTGGGCCCTCCTTGCCTGCCACCATGTCCCTTTAAGGGACTCGAAGGCTTGGCTGGGTCTGAGTTAGAGGCTGAGCCATCAGCTTCCATTGAGAAGCAATCCCAGCTAAGAATGACTGCCTTCACTGGGTAGAGCTTTCAGCATTTGTATCAGCAGCCGCTGGCTCACTGAGGAAATTAATATTTAGCTCGGGCCAGCTCCTGAAAGGGTTCCTATGACCTGAAGCTGAGCCCACACGTGGGGATCACTGCCACCACCCAGCGCTGCAGGATCGTGGGAAGTGGCTGGGCTCCCTCCGGCAGGACAGCTCATCTTCCACAGTCTCGTCCTGTGCTGGAGGCAGAGTGCACCCAGGGATCTTCTGCCCCTATCGCAGGGGTGAGGGGCCCAGGACAACATGAGCCGGGAGAATGGCCAAGGGCTAGTGGCACGCACCCTGGCCTTTCCCAGGCCCTAAACACAGAGGATGTGTTGGGCACAAAGCCCTTCTCTGGCATCTACCCCAGTACCCTGCCAGGCTGGCCGGGATACCCTCTCTCGTGGCAGGACCTCACGCCGATCCTGCCCCTATTTGCTGCGGGAAGACCCCGCCCCCAGCTCAGCTTCTCAGGAGATTAAACCAGCACCAGATGAGACACTCCTCCCGCCCGTTCCTTCCCTTCACTGCAGGGTCTGCAGGGCCTGGCTCAAATTGCTCCCAGTGTCTCTGTCCCACCATCACCTCCCACAGAGTGCCTTCCGTGTCACCTGTTTTCATAGCGATTCCACACAATGACAGTGTGGCAGCAACCCACAGACACTCGCTCTGCAGGAAGCCCTGCTCCAAGGCCCTCAAGGATGACCTCGCTTAAGCTAGACGCCTGCCGGCTTTGAGGAAGGACTTCTCCCCATCCCTTGCATGCTGGTGAGCACACAGCTGCCCCCAGGAGAAACAGGACTCAAACCAAGGCTGTCTGTTCCCACCATGCAGGCTTTGGTGTTTACAGTTAACAGTTTTTTGGAGGACTCTACCATTTAGACATGGATGTCATGCCTGGTTGGCGATCTTTTTTTTTTTTTTTTTTTTGAGATGGAGTCTCACTCTGTTGCCCAGGCTGGAGTGCAGCGGCATGATCTTGGCTCACTGCAGCCTCTGTCTCCCAGGTTCAAGTGATCCTCCTACCTCAGCCTCTCAAGTAGCTGGGATTACAGGTGTGCACCACCATGCCTGGCTCATTTTTTGTATTTTTAGTAGGGATGGGGTTTCACTTGTTAGCCAGGATGGTCTCGATCTCCTGACCTCGTGATCTGCCCACCTCGGCCTCTCAAAGTGCTGGGGTTACAGGCATGAGCCACTGCGCCTGGCCAGGACTGACTTTCACATTGCCCAGGCTGGTCTTGAATTGGGCTCAAGCCATCTGCCCACCTCAGCCCTCCTAAAGTGCTGGGATTATAGGCATGAGCCACCATGCCCGGGCCTGGTTGGCAATCTTCATACATATCATCACTCATCAGTGCCAGGAGAGTAACACTGTCCTGACTCTATGGGGAGGGGGCCATTCTCCTGGACTCTGCCTTAGTACATGTCTCTTCCCTTGGCTTATCTTAATCTGTATCTTTCCCCTATAATAAACTGTAACTGTGAGCATAACAGCCTTCAGCGACTTCTATAAGTCTTTCTGGCAAAATTGACCGAGGGTGGTTTGGGAGGCCCCCTTTGTTGCACCTGGTGTCAAAAGTAAGAGCAGGCTTGTGTGGAGACTGCACTCTCAGACTCTGCAGGTTGACCTGTGCTCCACACAGCACTGTCAAAAGGTCCCTGGGTGATTCTGAAGTATAGCCATGTCTGGGAACCACCATGTTGGTCTAACTACGGTTACTGTCCCCATTCTGCAGACTGGTTCAATAATTTGCTCCAGGTTAACTGCAAATAGAAGGCAGAGCCAGGATTTGACTCCAGAGCACACCAGCCACCTGCTGCCCACCCGGACTTCCCTGGAAGACACGGTGACCTTCACCCAGTGGGAAGAGGTGGGACTGCATTCCCCCATGACCTTTCCGGACCCAGAGTGGCCATGGGCTGCCAGGGACTTACCTGGCTGGGCTCAGCAGGTGCTCCTCACGCGGGCAGGTGCTTCCAGGTGCTGACAAAGGCCGTGGGGATAAGTGAGTAGGGCACCGTGGTGATGCAGTTCCATGTATCTGAAGTGGGGTCATAGCAGTCCAGAGTCTTACACCTCTGGGTCCCAAAGTAGCCCCCGACCACATAGAGCTTGTTGCCGGAAGCCAGGGCATGGCAGGACATGCGTTTGGCAGTCATGTCCCCAATCCGTGTCCACTGGTTGGTCTCACAGTCAAAGCGGTAGGCCGAGGCGGCTGTGAATTCCGTGTCACCTCCCATGATGAAGATCTGGCTGCCCAGGACGGCAGCGGCTGTGTACCGCCAAGGCTGGGGGCACTCGGCCTTGATCGTCCACCTGTTCTCCGAGGGGTCATAGCACTGGACCTTGGACACCATGTCCCGGTGGATGCTGGTTCCTCCGAAAACAAAGAGCTTCAGCTTGGCACTCACCACTGCAGCATTGCTGACGCCATCCCGCAAGGGGGCCACCATCATCCACTTGTTGGCCCCAGGGTCGTATTTCTCCACTTGTTTCAGGGAGACAGAAGGCGAGGCCGGGAAGACCCCTGCCAGGGACGTGTGTCCCCCCACTACATAGAGGCAGTTCTCCAGCTCAGCTGAGCCATGGCCAAAGCGGGCAATCAGCATGGGCGCCGCCTTGGACCATTCCTCATGTACGGTGTCATACACCCAGACATCCTTGGAGACCCCGTTCTCGGAGCCCCTGCCCCCCGTCACATAGACCTTGCAGCCGATCGCTGAGGCGCTGAACTCCTTCCGGGGGCTGGGCAGGTCGGCCTTGGGGATGATCTCCTTGGCCTTGTGGTCCACCTGGTAGATCTTGTCACACATGAAGGTCTGGCCCCCCAGGATGAGTAGCGTGTGGCCCGCCTTGCGTGGCCGGGCACAGGGGCTGGTGACCACGCCATCATTCTGCAGGATCCTGGTCTTGCAGCGCAGGGCCTCATCTATGATAAGCTTGGTGCGCTCGTCTGCCATGAGGAGGGCCTCGCTGGAGACGGCCTCCTGCAGGCAGTCGGACGGCAGCAAGGCCAGACGCACGCTGCGGAGGAGCTCGGGTAAGTGGACCTTCCGCGGCTCCAGGTCGTGCTTCACCCACTGGAGGATGGCCTCAAAGACCACCCGCTCGTCCTCGGTCTCCAGCTCATCACTGGAGATGAGGTCCAGCAGCGTGTCCTTGGACAGGCTGTTGAAGTCCTCGCTCTGCCTCACCGTCTCAAAGTGCACCAGGCACATGCGCCAGGAGAACTCGTACAGCCGGCGGCACTGGTGGGCGTCCGAGAGCAGCATCATGCCCAGGCAGTTGGAGGGGAAAAGGTTCTTCTCCAGGAACTCGGCGGCGGCGTCCCGCACGTCGTGGAACTGCAGCATGTCGCCTGCCTCCAGCAGTGACTCAGCGTTCTCCTCGTTGATGGCGATGCGTGAGGAGTAGGCAAAGTCCAGCAGCAGCTCCAGCACCTCCGGGTGCAGGTTGTCCTGGAAGTTGACAGTGTCATCCCGGCTCTCCCGCAGGCCATGGCTGAACATGGCCTCAAAATAGCGGCTAGAGGCGGCCAGCACGGCACGGTGACAGGGGAAGGCACGGTCGCCCGCCCAGAGCGTGACGTCGGTGAACATGCAGTGCTTGCGAAGCGTGTTGAGGTGGGCCAGCACACAGTCCGGGTGGGAGGCCTTGTGGAAGAGGGTGACGTTCATGGACCCCGTGCTGCTCCGCGACTTGCGGGTCTCATGGACACTGACCGACATGGTGCGCCAGCCTGTGGGGGAACAAGCCCACAGGTCAGAGGAGCCCCTCCTGCCCATCTGCCCTCTCAGGGCTCACTCTTCAGCACAAGCCCCCTTGTCCCCTCCCACCCACTCTCTGCTCACCTCTGCTAAACCAAGCCCCTCTCCCGCAACCACGTCGCCAAGGACAACACAGGCAAGAGTGGCTGGGTGTCCCCCTGCCTTGCAGAAACTGGTTTTGTTCTCAGGGTATGAGCCAGCTCTGGGACAAACATCTTTGGCCTGCAGATGAGCCACCCCCTAGGCAAGCTCCAGTTGAGGCTGCCTCCCATGGTTAAGAGAACATGCAAACGGTGTTCCTGACTCAGGCTGGTGTCCGGGCAGTGCTAAGTAACTGGTGCCTTTGACCACATTCCACTCTCATGACAGTCCTCTACAGAAGCTTCTCTTGTAAGTCCCATTTTAGAGCTAGGGAAGCCACAGCTCAGAGAGGCAAAGAAACTACCCAAACTGCCACAGCCAGGATTTTCACATGGGCTGTCCGGCTCTGGAGCCTGATCTCTGTTCAAGGTGACTAATCCCTGCAGGGTTTGCTGTGGACGCCAAAGCAGAGCCTCACGTACCCACTTCCCTGCTCCCAGCAGGCTCTCCCCTGGGCTGGGCTCCAAGCGGTACTGGCTAGACATCCCCCTTGCCTTGGAACAAGAGCCGCCATCAAGGCCCAAGTGCTCAATGGAGACATGTTCTCTGAATCCAGGTGTCTCCACAGGGCTCTTTACCTAGCTGGGGCAAGTGATGGCCTGGAGGTGGGGCCGCCAGTGACTCACCCTCGAGACCAAGGCAGAGGCCCAAGATGACAGCAGGACATGCCGAACCCTAACGGAAGTGATCCAGATTTGCCTCAGCAAAGCAGAGAAACATGAGGCCAGAGCCTCCCAGGTCCCCCAGCTGATACCAGGATCCTGGGCCAACGCAGCGCCTCCCCTGCCTCCCTTGCCTGCCCTTCTCCACCAGGCCTGGGGACCTGGCACTCAGAGTGATGGAGTGATGGCCAAGAAACAGGTTCACTGCTTGCTCGATCTAGGGGAATTCTAAAGCACTGTCATTAATGTCCAGTGAATGGCATGACCCGAGGCCCCAGTTCAGTACTTTGAACTCAAGGCTCAGCCAACAGGCGGCAAAACTCATATACCTAGAGAAAACATGGCCAACACCCTTGAGGCCATCTCGAAGACCACAGCTACCTGCCCCCCTGACCTGTGGAAGGAGACTGTATTCACCAAGTCTCCCGATCAGGAATTCACTGACCACCTTGTCAAGACCCTCACCAGAGTCTCCATGCAGAGGACCCACGCTCCAGCTGTGGCTACAACAGGGTTTTTATACAAGAAAAATAAAGTGAATTAAGCCTGAAAAAAAAAAAAAGAAAGAAAGAAAAGAAAACATGGCCAAAAAGCAAACTGCATTCCAGTATCTTGACCCCCTAAAAGCCTGTGCTGCTGTCTTCCTGCTGGTAACGGGGCCAAGAAAAACAAAAAACCCTAAACAACAAAGTTTTTCATTTTTAATTTTCAAAAGTATGTAACTCTCCTGCCGCCTCCCACTCCAAGTCAATTTTCTACTTAGGTAATAATCTGGTAAAGGTAGGAAACGATTTCATGCTTCAGTGAAATTGTAAATGAGTGTCCGGCTACATGGCTCTCTCTTGCTCGCTCCTCCTCTGGCAAAGAGGCAGAGAAGCCACAAACTGACGAGATTAGAGCTAGCAAGGTCCCTGCTTTTGGGCTTAGGCAGAGAGGGCACGGGGCCAGACTGGCCTTGCTGCTTGGACCCCCAAGCTCCAGGTAGACTGTACACCGAGGACCTGCCTAAGACACTGCTGTCCAAACCTGCAGCCCACAGTCCACAGGGCTCCAAGGCTATATGAGGTTAGCCCTTCTGGGGGTTGGGGTGAGAGCACTGGACGCAGGTCCAGGCTGTATCCTGGCTCCACCTCCATCCTGTACCTCACTATTATTTTCTTGTAAAGTGAGATCCCCATCCTACTCAGGCCTCCACAACTCACTTGTTGGCAACTATTTCCTGAGCGCATCCTCGAAGCTGGGCCCTCAGATGCAGTGGCACGGAGCCTGAGAGGCTGCGCTGACCTGGTCTGAGGGAAGCTTTGCAAACAGCCTGGCCCGTGACTGATCGGAATTGCCTAATCTGAATTCCAGACCCTGCGACATTTCCCCAAATCTTGCTGTGATTGCTAAACTCTCACTCCAGTTTCCTCACTCCAGACCACCCCCTTGGTGATCAGACAATTTCCCACATGTGGCTCTGTCCCCTCCTGACCCACCCCACAGTGTCAGGACAATTTAAGAGGCATTTGTTGCCTCTGGTCTGCAGACCGTGCTGGGGGAAACATGGAGAGCCAAGGACCAGGAAGAACTCTAGTTCAAGCCCTGGGACTCCTAAGCCCAAGCCCTCTCCACTGAGGTCACGTTCAAGGGCCCTGATGCTGAGGTTTGGCTTCAGTTCCATTGTCAACACACCTGTGCTTCCAAGGACCTCCCTGCTCTAGGTCCCTAGGCACCTCATCGCACCTGCCCCCTGCCCCACCCTGGCCCTGCCAGAGGGGAGGCTGGTTCTGAGCTTGGGCTGAACGGCAGCTTGAATTCCTGGGCTTGGACACTCCAAGCGTGGGGCGAGCCCCTCTGGGATTCTTCGTACAGACAGCCCCAGCTGGAATCCCAGCTCCTCACCTTAGTAACTACGGCCCTGGAACCAACACACCTAGAACTAACTCCAATCTGGGGCACTGTGTTAACTGGGCTGCCTGCGAGGGTACCCAGGCAGAGACTCCCTTTGGAGGGGGTTATGGGCAGGACAAAGCAAGACTCAAAAGACCAAGAAAGCCAAAAAGCAGGGCAAATTGAAACAGGGCAGCCACAATGGTCCAGAGAAGGAGGCACAGCAGTGACCTCGCCAAGCCAACAGTGAGCGGCAACCCAGGGTCCCAGAGCTGACAGATACCCTGCCAAAGTCGGCACCAAGAATGCCTGCCTGCTGACGCAGATGCTGGCAACTCATGTACACATCCAGGCAGGTTCCCACCCCCTAGACAGCCGCCAGCCTGGGGCACCTCTGTGCCAAGGGCAGAAGCACCTGCCTAGTTGTTTCCCCGGTTTGTCCCATCTCCTTCTGGGCAGCGCCTGCCCCTGAGCCAATCTTCCACTGATGGCAGCCACTCACTCACCGACTCAGCCTGATCCCAAGTGAGGCACTGGAGCCCCACTTTACAGGCAAGGATGCTGAGGCCCACACAGCTTCTGGGCATGTTATTTGTGTACTGTCTCCCCAACTGCACAGGAGGCCCAGAAAGGCAGGGACCATGTGTGGGGCTCACTGATGTGAACTTAACACCCAGGACAGATCCCAGCACAGAGGTCACTTGACTTGATGGCATGGACCTGTCCATCTCTTCCTATGCCCATGATGAAGCCCTGAGACACAGCACACGAAACTCATTCATATCAACTCCACTGTGACTGCCAGCCCAGCCACTTTCAAGACCCAGAGGAGAGCAAGGCCGAGGCAGTGGTGAATGCTGCCCAGGCGGCTGCGACACCTGACATGTGGTAGACACGTGTCATTTTACTCACACCAGCACAATGCTGCCTCCTCCTCGCACTCACACCCTGACTGTTCTCTGGGAACCACCTGCCTCCAGGCAGCTCAGCAGGTGGGATCCCAGGATGGGCACTGGGCCCCAGGTGCTGCACATCACTGGGCCCTGGGGATCAGGTGGGGAGTGGACACGTGCCAGGCCTGGCTGATCAGCTAGTGTCATCCTCCCAACTGCTGTGATGGGGCCTACACCCAGGACAGACCAGTGGGACTCTATACTAAGACGTTCACTGGAACTTTGAGGAATGAAGCAGGCCCTTTCCCTAGGACTGCTGACCGGACTGGACGAGGGCTGGGAGTGGGAAGGGGTGACAGCCGTGTTGCCACCTACCCAAGATGGAAGCCTGCGCAGAGGGCCAAGTGGAGCCCTGTGATCCTCTGGTCCGCCCCCTTTTGCTGAGGCCTGTCGCTTAAGGACTCACAGGGTCATCAGTGCCCTGAATTGGTGATCAGGGGCTGCTTGTCTCGGTAAGGGGTCTTAGTTGTGTGTCCCTCCACCCCTTCCATCTAGCACCCAGAAGAATGGTTGTATGTGATTATTTTCAGTTGCTCAAGATATATGTGTTCAGTACCAGTGACATACCCAGCCTCATAGCAGGGCCTGGGGATGCAAAAGCAGCCCAAGCCAGAGGCTCCCAGCGGCGGCGGGTGGGGAGCATGTGAGAGGGCCCAAAAGCAGGCCCCGGGAAGCCTCCCTGTGCCCACGGCTCGCGTCTTTGGAGCCATAATCAATCAGACACTCTCGCTCTGCACATATCACAGAATTGTTCTCATGACCTAAGCGGTGTCCTGAGCTTTGATGGATTTAAGGCACATAGCGTAACTGCACAATGTTGCAATGCCACAGATCAGCAACTCTTCATCCTGCTACGAGGGGTGGATCCACCTTGGACATCGCTGCTCCCCAGGCAATCCTCACCTACAGACTCAGCTAAAATGTACCGGGTAACAATGTGCCCAGCATCCTTCTCCAGCACATCTTTGGAAAGTTAAATGCACAAAGAAACAAACTAGCCAAGGGGTGAGACTTTCTGAAGAAAACTTGCCACACTCACAGAAGATTCCAGTGACCGAAAGCGAAAGGCCTATCCTGAGAGAAATAGGAACCCGGATGCCATCAAAGCTGTTTTTTCCGTGCCAGTCTCAGGAAGGCCTGACTTAGCATGGCTGCAGCACTAACCCCTTCCCACCCGCCTCCACTAACCAAGAGTTAGCAAGGCTCAAAACAAGGGTGTCAGCTCCATCATTCTTCACTACAGGATGGGGAAACGAGAGAGGCACAGGGCTCAGCCTGCATAGTACCCAGGCATGAACAGCTCAAATTATCTCTGGAGCTCAGGGCCAAGCCAATCCATATGGCTCCCTGGTACAAAATGAAAACCCCTCCCGACTCCCGCAGTGCGATTCTTTTTTTCTTTTCTTTTCTTTTTTTTTGAGACGGAGTCTTGCTCTGTCTCCCAGGCTGGAGTGCAATGGCGCGATCTCAGCTCACTGCAACCTCCGACTCCCAGGTTCAAGCAATTCTCCTGCCTCAGCCTCCCGAGTAGCTGGGATTACAGGCGCCTGCCACCACACCCGGCTAATTTTTGTATTTTTACTAGAGACGAGGTTTCACCATGTTGGCCAGGCTGGTCTTGAACTCCTGACCTCAGGTGATCCGCCCGTCTTAGCCTCCCAAAGTGCTGGGATTACAGGCATGAGCCACTGCACCCAGCCAGGGTGATTATTTTAGGTTTGCCAGTGTACCTGCAGTGTACCAGTCTCTGGGTTAGCAGGAAAGCACCTTTGGAAACTCGGAAAAGCCAAACCTGGCTTTTGGGCTTTTTGACAGATGTGGCTCTGGACCCAAGCACAAGACTTAGAGAGGAAAATGCAGCTGAAATTCAGGCTGCATGAGGCTGGGTGCCCTTATGCAGTGAACAACCTGCACAGTGGTTCACGGCCACCCTGCAGGAGCCGACGCTGACAGAAACCCAAGACACGGCCCTTCCTGGCACCAAGTATGCACTGGGTGCGTCGGAGTCAGGATTCCACCAACAATGACTTCATGAAAACACACAGCCGCAAGGATCTCAGCATGTCCCTTTGCCAGGACTTCCATCATTCCCGTTTTATTGATAAGGAAACAGACTCAAGGCCACATTCTTGGAACTTGGGCCTGACTGCAGACTTTGAGCTGCTAATTCCTCAGGAAGGCGGAGGTGTTCAACAAGCAGTGGCAGGAAAGGAGATGGAAAGATGAACTCCTTGCTCTCCTGTCCCCTCCTGAGGGCTGGCAGCACAAGCCAGGTAGGATGCACCAGCCACCCGGCCTGAGGTTCCCTGCCTGGGTTGCAGAGGCTGTGGGGGCAGCAACCATGTGTGAGGGCGCCCTGCCAGGTTGCTGTCTTTCAATGGCTTGTTTAAAAAAAAAAAAAAAAAAAAAAAAAGCGGCCAGGCGTGGTGGCTCACACCTGCAATCCCAGCACTTTGGGAGGCTGAGGCGGGCAGATCACAAGGTGTGGAGTTCGAGACCAGCCTGGCCAACATGGTGAAACCCCGTCTCTACTAAAAATACAAAAAATTAGCCGGGCATGTTGGCGCGTGCCTGTAGTCCCAGCTACTCGGGAGGTTATAGCATGAGAATTGCTTGAACCCAGCAAATGGAGGTTGCAGTGGGCCGAGATCACGCCACTGCACTCCAGCCTGGGCGACAGAGCGAGACTCTGTCTCAAAAAAAAAAAAAGAAAAGAAAAAAATGCAGGCAGGGCACAGTGGCTCACGCCTGTAATCCCAGCATTTTGGGAGGCTGAAGCGGGCGGATCACCTGAGGTCAGGAGTTGGAGACCAGCCTGGCCAATATGGTGAAACCCCATCTCTACTAAAAGTATAAAAATTAGCTGGGCATGGTGGCACACACCTGTAGTCCCAGCTACTTGGGAGGCTGAGGCAGGAGAACTGCTCAAACCTGGGAGGTGAAGGTTGCAGTGAGCTGAGATAGTGCCACTGCACTCTAGCCTAGGCGACAAAGCAAGACTCCGTCTCAGAAAAAAAAAAAAAAAGGTGGGCAGGGCATGGTGGCTCATGCCTGTAATCCCAGCACTTTGGGATGCTGAGGAAGGCCTATCACCTGAGGTCAGGAGTTCCAGACCAGCCTGGCCAACATGGTGAAACCCCATCTCTACTAAAAGTATAAAAATTAGCTGGGCATGGTGGCACGCGCCTGTAGTCCCAGCTACTTGGGAGGCTGAGGCAGAAGAATTGCTTGAACCCAGGAGGCGGAGGTTGCAGTGAGCCAAGATCGTGCCACTGCACTCCAGCCTGGGCAACGGAAAGGATCCGTCTCAATCAATCTATAGCAAAAAAAACCTTTATGCATATTTATTCGATATTGTATAGATCTTGTTATTTAAACTGTAACTGATCTGAATTATATTTTTCAATGTGCATATTTATTTAGTTTGGTTTTGTTTCATCTTTTTATTGTGAAAAGATCTGAGGCCGGGCACGGTGGCTCACGCCTGTAATTCCAGCATTTTGGGAGGCTGAGGTGGGCGGATCATGAGGTCAGGAGATTGAGACCATCCTGGCTAACACAGTGAAACCGTGCCTCTACTAAAAATACAAAAAATTAGCTGGGTGTGGTGGCGGGGGCCTATAGTCCCAGCTACTCGGGAGGCTGAGGCAGGAGAATGGCCTGAACTCAGGAGGCGGAGGTTGCAGTGAGCCGAGATGCCACCATCGCACGCCAGCCTGGGTGACACAACACAGCAAGACTCCGTCTCAAAAAAAAATAAAAAATAAAAAAAAAAAAAGATCTGACACCTGCAGTGAAGTCACAAGAATTGTGAAATGGCACCTTCTGGTCTCAGGTGGACAGTTTGCTGGGCAGTACTGAAACCTCCCAGCCCTCAGCCTCACCCCAGCTTCCTTGCCTCACTTTGGCCCCCATGCCTCCTGCACAGGAATGGGCTGCCCATGGGGCAGTTCTAGAATGGAGCAAAGATCAGGGAAGGGCTGAGAATGTCTGCTTCAGACAATGCTTGGTAATAAACGGGCTTCCCCTTCAGGCAATCCCATGAGGTCCCTGCATCAAATAGCTCCCAGCCAATGCTCACCCCAATAGCACACAACCACAGCCCTTCCGCAGCCTCTGACAGTGCATACAGTGAGACCACCTGGCTTCACCTGCTTTCCTGAGGTCAAGATCAACAGTGCCACCAACCAATGCTCTCAAATTGTGTCTCCTTCCCCACCCAGACACAGACACAGTGTCCCTTGTGGACAATGAATCAGAGGATTACTCTACACATGGCCCTACCCGTCAGCCTGCAGCCAAAGCCTGGAAAGCGAAGGGAGGTCCCGACAGACCCAGAGGGCCGGCCGATGTTTCAGTGCCTTCTCCACATGCTCCAGCCTTTTCACTTAATGCACCCAAACATTAAGCACACTTGAAGGGCAGCCACTTTAACTTCCAGGATTGACTGCCGAGTCCCAGGGTGACTGCAGCCTCTGGTCACCAGGGAATGGGAGCTGTGATTACAAGTTGAGAGGGACGCCTTCTCCACTCCAGAGGAACGGGTCGGGCGGTGCACCATGCTGGGCCCTACCCAGTTTGGTGAAGCTCTTCTTCACAAAGAAGGCACAGAACAGGAGGTAAGGGGTCAAGGCCTGTGAAACTCCGCTGAAAGATGAAGCAACCCGTGCTGCTAAAAATCAGTAGGGGATTCTGGCCAGGAAGGGAGCCAAATCAAATGCACGACTCTCATGTACCTGATACTGTGCTAGGCATTTTACATACAAAATTTAATCCTCACAACCAAGCTCAACATGGTTATGACTTTCTGTCTTAATCAGGATGGATGAGGTTCTGCTGCAGCAAGCAACAACCCCCAAATCTCAGCAGCTGTACAGGAGAAAGATTTTATTTCTTGCTCATACTACTAATACATGCATCATGGTTCAGGCGGTAATGAGTGTTCTCATCAATCCCACTCCTAGGAACCCAGATGACAGAGCTGCCACCATGTCACCAGTCACTATGCCAAAGGGCGGAGAGAGAGCTCTGGAAAGCATAGCACTGACAATTAAATGCTTGGCCTGGAAAGACACACAGCACTTCTATTCACATCTCACTGGCCAAATCCAGCTACACGCCTTCACTCACCCACCAGAGACCCAGAAAGTCCAATCCTGCCATATGCCACACTATTTCTGTAAAAAACTTACCGATAAGAAAATAGAAGCTTGCAGGTTAATGATAACGGCAACAACAGTGCTAATCACAGTTGCTTAGTATCATATGCTGGGCACCGTCTCAGCACTTCATGTGTTAACTCACTTCATCCCTACTCAGCCTTAGGTATAATCATTGTCTGCATTTCACAGCTTAGGAAACTGGGCAGGGAGGTGTTAGGCAATTTGCTCAAAGCTACGCAAGGAGTGGGGGCAGAGCCCAGGGCTCTGTCTTGCTGAGTCTGTTCCCACAACTACACTATGTGAGCTCACTGACCCAAGACTGGGGAAGGGGCGGTGTTCAAATCCAGGCCATCCCTCTCTTTGCTGAGCACCAAAGGGGACAGAAGAGAGGTCTGTGGGGCCTCAGCCCTGTGTCCACCAGCAGGCCCCAGCACCAGGACACTGTCCTCTCCGTCTACCCCTTAAGCAGTCCTTCTCCACCAGCTTCTGTGCAACCAGGAAAGAGGGATCCCGAAGAGGATTAAGCTCCCAGGCCCCATGGTACCCACTTCTCTCCTATGGGTCACTGGTCCTAGTAGGGAGCAGCCTCTGTGATCAGATAGGGAATCAGGATTGAGAAAGTTCACCTTAGAGAAAGGACCTATCCAGGACTTGCCCAGCTACTCAAAGGCAATGTATGGATTTGGCCAGCTCCTCACCAACAATTTTTTTTTTTTTTTTTTTTTTTTTTTAAAGAGAAGCCATCTTGCTAAGAAGAGAAGCCAGCCGAGCCCTCCCATGGGAGGAACTGTCCAGGCCACACATCCAGCCTGGGGCAGGTGCAGATAGATGCAGCCATGGATGGGCAGCACCTGCCTTTCTGCCCAGCGTCCTGTCTTTTTGAGTGGGAGCTCTACAGACCAAGTGAGAGAGGCCAAAAGCCACACCCAGGAGCTCCACTGTGTTGTCTTTTACCGACATTAACAGTGAGGAGCAAGACAGAAAAGACACTAATGCCCTAGAACCACATTGCCTGACCAGAGTGAGCAGGGAGGAGGCAGTGGATGGGGACACACAGCTTAGTTCTTGGGGAATGAAAAACTCTTGTTCATCGTATGTATAAGACATAGATACACATGTGGTATTAAAATGCAATGAGGAGGGTGGGTGCAATTAGGAAAAAACATCTAAAATGGCTTAGGGGTAGGGAGGTGCCAACAAGATTGAGAAACACTGCAAACACAACTACTATTTTTACTTTGGCTTATTATTTTCAGCTTTTATCCCAAAACAAACACTCTTAAATTACTGCAGTTACAGAATACTATTTTACACTGGTTTTACCTCAACTTTTCACAGAGTTGCCATTTTCCTATTCTTCCCTCACTACTGAACAAAGACTGATTAAGGGCCTGCCAAGTGCAGGCACTGGGGACCCAGCCTTCTGGAGCCCTCAGGAACCTTAGTCTAGTGTCTTTGTGGTTGTCAACTGTAAATTGAAATGTCTGTGGAAACACATCACTATGGTTTACGAATCCATTCACCCATAATTTTCTGAATTTTTATCCAAGGAAAAACTAATGCCTTTTGCTTCTGTTGGTTCACTGTATTCTCTTGAGATAAATCCTTTTGAGAAAAAATGTGTTATGTCATACTGTCTTAAAAGTTCTATTTACCAGGTAGGCCACCCACAAGCCACACTTAAACCACCCTGCAGTGACGAGGCTTCTTTCAGCTCAGGGAGGGGTGGCAGCCCCTCTAAACTGTCAAGGCAGATGGAAGGTGCCGCCTGGCTTCTACCTGCCACATGCCAATCCCCTCAGTTTGGGGGCACTGCCCAGGCTTTCTCTGGACCCCAGAGCTGGGAGTCATCTGCAAGCCCAGCTGCTGCACCAGACGGGAGTAATGCCAATAAAGTGGACTCCACTGCTGTCACCACAGAGGGGACAAAGAACTCAGCACTCAGGTTCACCCATCTGGTGAAGTAACTCATTTCCTTCCACTTATCCAGAGCAAGCCAGAGACAGAAACAAAGAGGGGCAGCGAGATTGGCTCCCACCAAAGCAAACGTGGCCTCCTGAGGAGGATTCCCCCCCTACAGCAGGACTGGCCTGGCCCTTTGCAAACAGATGCACTCTGAGGACCTGGAGGGAGGCTGTCTCTCTTCCTGTCTGGTCCCACAGATGGAGCCATTAAAAGCACTCTGGCCTAGATATCACTTTCAATGAACCACCAGGAGTGACAGTCTTGGAGGAACACAAACATGCAGAACAGAACAAAAAAAGAACAAAAGCCAAGCACTGGCCACTTACTGGTAGTGAATTTCTTTCTCCCTGTTCTCCAGAAGCTCTGTTCTTCTCTAGGCTGTCAACGCTGATGCTGAATCAGAATGAGAATGCCTCTCAATTCCCAAAGCCCAAGACACAACTCTTTCTTTACCCGCTGACAGAGATGAGAGCAGGGGGAGCATAGCTGGCATGATCTCTTCAGACAACAATTGGGAAACATCTTACAAAATGACAAATCCATGTGCCCTCTGCCCCAGCATTTCCACTCCTAAAAATTTCCCTTCCATCATGCCTGCACATGGTTACAAAATGGTTACACACTGCAGCATGGTTACAAAAGGAGGGGCTGCGAACAACTACAATGTTCACGAATAAGAGGCCTGGTGAGATAAACTTGGGTACACGCACAGAGTGGAGTTCCACACAGCTATCTAAAAAAAACCAAAGGGGCTCATGCTTGTAATCCTAGTACTACTTTGGGAGGCCAAGGTGGGTGGATCACCTGAGGTCAGGAGTTCCAGACCAGCCTGGCCAACATGGTGGTGGCGGGCACCTGTAATCCCAGCTACTCAGGAGGCTGAGGCAGGAGAATCGCTTGAACCCAGGAGGCGGAGGTTGCAATGAGCCAAAATCGCACCATTGCACTCCACCCTGGGCGACAAGAGCAAGACTTCATCTTAAAAACAAAAACAAAAACTAAAAGACTGGCTTTCTGCACTAAAATGAAAGAGCTGTGTATCAGATGTTACTTTTTTTTTTTTTTTAATGAGATGGAGTTTCACTCTTGTTGCCCAGGCTGGAGTGCAATGTTGCAATCTCGGCTCACTGCAACCTCCGCATCCCCAGTTCAAGCGATTCTCCTGCCTCAGCCTCCCAAGTAGCTGGGATTACAAGCATGTGCCACCATGCTCAGCTAATTTTGTATTTTTAGTAGAGACAGAGTTTCTCCATGTTGGTCAGGCTAGTCTCGAACTCCCAACCTCAGGTGATCTGCCCGCCTTGGTCTCCCAAAGTGCTGGGATTACAGGTGTGAGCCACCGTGCCCGGCTCAGATGTTACCTTTGGTATGTGTTAAAAACCAGACTATTCATACACACACACATATATAATATAGACACGCCTACTGGCATGTGCACAAACTATCTCTGGCAGGCTGTGTAAGAAATCGGTTATTGCTAGCTATGGTGGAGAGGAGAGCAGGGGAGACTGTTTTCACTGCACACCCTTTTGACCTACTGAACTCTCTGTCGAAAGTAGTAGTATCTTCAAGCACCTTGCTGTATGTGAGCCTTTGTGCAGGAGCCCTATCTACATTCTTTCATTCAATCCTTTCCACATCTTCACAAGGTCTCACTGTCCTGGCTGTACAGATATGCGAACTGAGGCTCTGAGAAGATAAGCAATGCGCACACATCCTTAGTTTGGCTGAAGCCAGTATTCAAAGCTGTTTCACTCCAAAACAGCAAAATGTGGGATATTTATGAAGATGAAGCACACCAACACTGCGTGTGCCTGAGCAGAGGCATGCTATTACAAACTCTTGATTTCCCAAGCCTCCCGCTGCCACAGCAAACCTATGCCTGTCTTCCCGGGCCTCAGGAAAGGAGACAGCACACGGAGATACACCTCCCTGCCAGGCTGAAAGCTGCGTACTAGGTGGAGGACTAGAGCATACAGAGCAGGCTCCCCCTGTCCCGCCCCCCGACATCTGCCTTCCTCTCTGCCTGGGACATCCCCACGTGCTGGCACTCCCACCTCTGCCCTGTGAGACCTGTGCCCGGTATTCATTCTCAGTGCCTCAGTTTCCTCACTTGTGAAACAGACATGAAAATAATTACACCAACCCCAAAGGACTGGTGAGGGACTGAAGAGGGAAGATGATGTTCAGAGCCAGGCACAGGGTCCAACACCTAGCTCCCGGTTTTCAGGGACTTTAGGTAGTACAGCTGTTCTCAAACTGTTTGGTCTCAGGATCTTTTTACAACCAAAAAATGACTGAGGACCCTAAGGGGCTTCTGTTTATGTGGTTTTGCCTACTGGTATTTACCAGAGTTGAAATTAAAACTGAGCAAAAAATTATGTTAATTTAAAATAAATCCATCACATGTTAACATAAATAAGAAATGTTTTTCTGCTGCCCAGGCTGGAGTGCAATGGCACGATCTCAGCTCACTGCAACCTCCACCTCCCAGGTTCAAGCAATTCTCCTGCCTCAGCCTCCCAAGTAGCTGGGATTACAGGCATGTGCCACCACAACCAGCTAAGTTTTCTGTATTTTTAGTAGAGATGGGGTTTCACCATGTTGGCCAAGCTAGTTTCAAATTCCTGACCTCAAATGATTCGCCTGCCTCAGTCTCCCAAAGTGCTGGGATTACAGGCGTCAGCCACTGTGCCCAGCAGTAACAGGTGTTTTTCATAAATCAATTTCCCAAGAAAAGATAAATGTTTCAGGTGATGGGTATCCCAGTTACCTGATTTGATCATTACACACTGTATGCTGTGTATGAAAATATCACAGGTGTCCCCAAAATATGTGCAACTGTTACATGTCATTTTTAAAAATTATTTTTTGACCAAAAAAATCAATTAAAACAGTTTTTTAATTGAAGATAGTGGCTGGATTCTCATATCCACTCTTGCACACAATCTGTTGAAATGCATTGTTTTGACTATATAAAGAAAATCCAACCTTACACAGATAGTTGGAAAAGGGAGATTTTATTTTCAGATAATTGTGGATACTCTTCTTTGATACTACACTGAGACTTGACAAGTATAGTGCCTTAAAGGTTAGCTGCAATGTGAAATCTGAGCCCGTATCAATGAACTTTTGTACTCAGTGGCATTCCCATCTGACAGCCTGTCCTGCACTTTGAATGGATTGTTTACCCATGTGTGATTCTGTAACATCAGGCATCGGCCATTTGGAAAACATCGGTTCACTGAGTTATGCACTCTGGAGAGAATGAGTGAAAAAGGCAAATAATGTTTTAGTATTACCACGAAAATAGTTTTGACCTTGTGGACTCTCCACCAAGAGAATCTCAGGGACACCCAGACCACACTTTGAGAACATTGCGGTAGCGGATTTTTCTTTTTCTGTTTTTTGAGACAGAGTTTCGTTCTTTTTGCCCAGGCTGGAGTGCAGCAATGGCGTGATGTCGGCTCACTGCAACTTCCACCTCCTGGGTTCAAGCAATTCTCCTGCCTCAGCCTCCCAAGTAGCTGGGATTATAGGTACATGCCACCATGCCGGCTAATTTTTTGTATTTTTAGTAGAGACGGGGTTTCACCATGTTGGCCAGGCTGGTCCTGAACTCCTAATCTCCAGTAATCCACCCGCCTCGGCCTCCCAAAGTGTTGGGCTTCCAGGTATGAGCCACCGCGCCTGGCCAGAAGATTTTTCTTATCTTCCACACTAACCACTGTTTTTTTTAAGAACTAAGAAAAAGAAAATTCTGTAGGAAGCATGGGGGCCTATGCAGGGGGTCTCCATCCTGTTTGTACTGTGATGCACTAGAGGCACTAGAGCCTGCTGTCACCGGAGGCAGCTGGACCCAGTACCCTCTCACCCACTGCTGGCTGCCTCCCTCTAATGACCTGGCCCTGCCTGCCCCTCCCTTCATTATCAAAAGCCTTCTCTCACCCACAGGACCACCTCATCCTTCTCCAAAAAAAACAGACCTCGGGTCTGCAGAGGACAGGCCCTCCAGTAGCAAAGTACAGGGGCCGTGAGTAGACTGCTACACTTGGGCTTTGCAGTTGATAATTCTCGGTCTCTTGAAATTACATATGTACGTATATTTATAGCAAAAACATGGGTGCCCATAAATAGCCAGTCATTCATATACACATTTTTAGCATATGGTTTAGCCACCAAGTTCCACTGCATCATCCTTCCTGGGACCTTGCATTGGGGTTTTCCTTCCCAGTCTTGCGTCACCACTGCAGGCCAGGTTACGGCCAGGCCCCTGAACCCTTTCTTCCCACACCTACCAACCCAGTGCCAAATTGTGAGCGCTCCCGCTCAAAAGCCTTCAAGGAGGCTTTCACATCCAAGCTGTGTTCAATCGGTTCCCTTTCCAGCTTTGTCCCACCCCCAGCCCCTCTTCCTCCCTCTCTCGGCTGTAGCTCTCCCCCTCCCTTCCTCTCATTCTCCCTGCTCAGCCCCACACCCTCATCTCCATAATCTCTCCTTTCATAGCTACACCCCACTCTGGATTTTACATTTGTTGGGTATGTGGATGGCCTTGTCCACAGTAGATGCTCAGAAAATGAATGCAGTAAATACACTGAAATCTGAGCACCTACAATGTGGTGCCCCATGCGACACACAGGGCATATGGCATGCAGTAAATAACATAATTTTGTCTTGTCTCCTAGAATGAACGTTCTTCTGCCCTCTGTGTCTTTGCTGCAGCACGGTAGCCTTTCTTCTACTGCTGGACAGCACTGTTCACTCCTCAGGTCACTGCGTTGTGCCCTTCTCTGTACTGGCAGCTCAAGGACAGTGTTCTGTGTCATCTTTGCTACCTAGAATCGATTAGATGCTTAATAAATACTGCTGAATGAAACGGGGATTAGCCACAATACCCATGGGAGAAAGAATCAAAATGATCCAGAGATCTGTTAGACCCACCTGAGAGTTCCCTGGTGCCTGCCTGGTACCTGCCGTATTATTTGCAATATAATGAACATATACCATATTTAAACATTTTATTTATTATTTATTTATTTTGAGACATAGTCTCGCTCTATCGCCCAAGCTGGAGTGCAGCAATGCGACCTCGGCTCACTGCAATCCTCCAGCTCCTGGGTTCAAGCTATTCTCCTGCTTCAGCCTCCCAAGTAGCTGGGATTACCACGGCCGGCTAATTTTTGTATTTTTTTTTTTTGGTAGAGATGAGGTTTTGCCATGTTGGCCAGGCTGGTCTCGAACTCCTGACCTCAGGTGATCCACCTGCCTTGGCCTCCCAAAGTGCTGGGATTACAGGCATGAGCCACTGTGCCCAGCCATATTTAAACATCTTAGGCCAGGAGTGATGGTTCATGCCTATAATCACAGCACTTTGGGAGGCTGAGGTGGGCGGATCACCTGAGGTCAGGAATTCAACACTAGCCTGGTCATCATGGTGAAACCCCCTCTCTACTAAAAATAGAAAAATTAGACAGGCTTGGTGGCAGGCATCTGCAATCCCAGCTACTCAGGAGGCTGAGACAGGACTATCGCTTGAACCCAGGAGGTGCAGCTTGCAGTGAGCTGAGATCGCACCACTGCACTCCAGCCTGGGTGACAGAGCAAGACTCCACCTCAATAAAAAAAAAAAAAAAAAAAAAAAAGAATTTTAAATGCTAGATGGGAAAGAGAAAACCTTAACTCTTTTCTGGATGGTGTTCCATAAATCATACAAAGCGAATTGCAGATACCGACCTTGGGCAGCCTACCAGGAAGGTTAGATGCTAAGAGTCCCTGGTTTCAAATCCCAGCACTGCCATTGCTACCTGTAAAACTGGTCCAAGATAATGAAATTCTCTGAGACTCAGTTTTCTTATCTGAAAAACGGGTGAAAATAACTGTCCCGACCTCGAGGTACCATCCTCAGAATTAAGAGAGAATACACATAAAGAGTGTAGCATGGTGGGACACAAATTTTGCTTGATTCATGACAGCTGCTGTTATTAATCATATTGTTATTGATGCAGGTCCATGGATGTCGACCTGATTCCTGTGATCATGACAGAGATTTTTCAAATCTAATTAATGTGGGCTACATAGGTAATTAATGGTGTTACTGATCAACTGGTCGATCTTAAAGAAGGGAGATTATCCGGGTGAGCCTGATCTAGTCAATAAGCCCCTTAAAAGCAGAGTTGGCTGGGCACGGTGGCTCATGCCTGTAATCCCTGCACTTTGGGAGGCCAAGGCAGTCGGATCACCGGAGATCAGGAGTTCGAGACCAGCCTGGCCAACATGATGAAACCCCGGTATCTACCAAGAATATAAAAAATTAGCCAGGCTTGGTGGCACACACCTGTAATCCCAGCTACTCAGGAGGCTGAGGCAGAAGAATTGCTTGAACCTGGGAGGCAGAGGTTGCAGTCAGCTGACGTTGCGCCATTGCACTCAGCCCAGGCAACAACAGTGACACTCCATCTCAAAAAAAATAAAAAAATAAATTAAAAAAAGCAGAGTTTTCTCCAGCTGGTCCCAAAAGTAAAAGAGTCAGAGATTCAAAGCAAGAAAGGATCTGACACATCACTGCAGGTTTGAAGATGGAGGGCAATGAGACTAGAACCCGGCTGCAGCCAGCAAGGAAATGGGGACTGACATCAGTCCTACGACCATAAGGAACTCGATTCTGCCAAAAACCTGAGCCTGGAAGCAGATTCTTCACCAGAGCCTCAAGAGCCCAGTACAGCTGCACCTTGATTTTGGACTTGTGAGACCCTAAGTAGAGAACCCAGTCAGGCCAGCCCAGACTTCCAGCCTACAGAACTGTGCACTAATCAATAGGTACTGATTAAGCCACTAAGCCTGTGATGATGTGTTATGCTGCAACAGAAACCAATATAAGCCCCACCTGGCCTCTAGTCATAATGTATAGACATTAAAAACACACCAGGTAATCATCCAAAAGGAGCAGAAGACAACTCACGCTTTCTGCATTTTCAATTCCTGGACATGTGATGCTAGAGAGCAGAGACTGATGTATTTCTTTTCTTTTTTTTTTTTTTTCTGAGACAGTGTCTCTCTCTGTCACCCAGGTTGGAGTGCAGTGGTGTGATCTCGGCTCACTGCCAGCTCCGCCTCCCGGGTTCACACCATTCTCCTGCCTCAGCCTCCTGAGTAGCTGGGACTACAGGCGCCCACCACGACGTCCGGCTAATGTTTTGTATTTTTAGTAGAGACAAGGTTTCACAATGTTAGCCAGGATGGTCTCGATCTCCTGACCTCGTGATCTGCCTGCCTCAACCTCCCAAAGTGCTGGGATTACAGGCGTGAGCCACCACGCCTGGCCAACTGATGTATTTCTATATCCTGGTCCTTAGCAGAATGGGTAGTATAGAGTAGGTTCTCAATTTCATTTAACAAAGTTTCAACCTTCTGGGCAGTCAGAACTACACTGCTTACAGCTTTGGAGCTGCCCTGGCAGCCAGGTACAATTATCTGAGCAAAACCCAGCAAAGTCCTTTTTTTTTTTTTTTCCACCTAGAGGAAACTCCAGGCACAGGAAGTGGTTCAGACAAAGCCGCCCAGCAACCAGGGTAGGTGTGTGTCCACATGCAAACGTGTCTTGCTTTGTACAACACAGCAAAGGACCATGTGCAGTGGCCCCTGCCTCAGCCCGCAGCAGCCTCCCAGGGCTTAGCTAACCAGCCAAACCCTGGCATTTTGCTTGTAATTGTACCTCCCAGTAAAAAGTCCTGGTTGGAGTGGTAAAAATAGCAACTGCAACTTCCTGCAACACAGATATACCAGTTGATGCCTGAAAAGAAACCTGGTGATTCGACCTCACTCCAACTCTGCGAAATGCCTTCAAGCTGCGCTCACAATGGCAGTGGGACAGGAGCCCAGCAAAGGCAGCCGACTCATCCCCACCGCCCCAGGAGGACCCATGCAAAACCAGCTCTAGAGTGAGATGCTTCCCTTACTCTCTTAATGAAACACCCAACTCTCAGAATCAGGAGGTGTCTAATAAATGCAAAAACTGCTTTCAGCGAGGCCCCTCCCCTTTCCCTTCTCCTGCTCACTAGCTGCAGAGGTATAAAGGCAGAAGGCCTCCCTACCAAAGCCCTTTGAGGGTCCCATTGTCCCCTTGGTTACTCTCTCCCTTCCCCCTACCTACATCTGTCCCTGAGATTGTTCCAAGTAGGTCAGGCTGGCTGGGATCACAGGAGCCTCCTCTGGAGCTTGGTTCCGAGTCATCTCCAGGGCAGCAGGGGAGTCATGGCCAAACCTGGATGTTGCTTCCTGAAGGGTGGGGAGAGCCTGGCCAAAACGTCCCCAGGTACCCAGCAGTAATGAATTACTCTGGGGCCCAGGCCATGGTCAGCAGTTCCCTGGCTCCTCTATCATGGGGCCCGATGCCTCCTGGGACCACACAGGCAAGTAAACAGAGTTTAGTCTGTGGTGGCCACTGCCCCTTTCTGGGCCTTTCTCTGGACCAGCTAGGGAACTCTCTCTGTCCTCCTGGCTCATTTCTTTATTCCTGCAGACAGGTGACAGATCATTGACTGAGCCAGCCCTCTGAGAAGAGCTCTCAAGCCCAGCCAGATGGCTCTCAGCCAGGTAAGGCCCCGTGCATCTCTGGGACAATAGGCAGACACCTCCCACCTAAGGCCAGCTCCACTGCACATGGGCAAAGTCACCCCAGCTCCTCCCCTGGATATGCTGGCTGTTTAGAAACACCTGAATTCACTCAAATGTTCCAGATATTTCCATTTCACTAGTAAAAACCATGCCTCTTCATGTTTGCAGAGCTTTTCAGCATAAAATGAACTTTCAGGAATGTTTTCCCATGCAAAAAATACAGCAGCCTAGTGGGGGGCAGGGGCGGGCAGGGATTAAAGGGCTTCATTTCACAGATGAGTACCCAGCTGAGGTCAGGAGACCAATAAGAGGCAGAACCAGCACTCAATAAACTTTGATCTTCTGGAAAGACAAAAGTGGACTAGAATCAAAGGACAAAGCCTGAATAAACATTTTTTTTAACGGAACAATGAGATTCCACCCGCCCCCCCACCCCATCACATTAGCTAAAACTAAAAATGTGGATAACATCAAAATTTTGGGGGCTGGGCGCAGTGGCTCACGCCTGTAATCCCAGCACTTTGGGAGGCCGAGGCAGGTGGATCACCTGAGGTCAGGAGTTTGAGACCAGCCTGGCCAACATGGAGAAACCCAGTCTCTACTAAAAATACAAAATTAGCTGGGCGTGGTGGCACTTGCCTGTAATCCCAGCTGCTTGGGAGGCTGAGGCAGGAGAATCGCTAGAACCTGGGAGGCAGAGGTTGCTGTAAGCTGAGATCATGCCATTGCACTCCAGCCTAGGTGACAAGAGCGAAACTCAGTCTCAAAAAAAAAAAAAAAAAAAAAAAAAAAAAAAATTGGTGAGTCTGTAGAGAAATGGGCACTCAGGCACTATTATTAGTGAAAGAGTAAACTGGGTAAGTCTTTGCAAACGGCATTTGGCTTTGACCATGAAAATTTAAAATAATCACACTTGCTCAGAAAGATGCATGATGAAGGACACACAAGATTTCATTGATCATACAGGGAAAATGAGGCATTACCTAAAGTCTCTCCTTAGGACACAATGAGAGGAAATGATGGTTTGGCTGCAGTGTGGAATATGACGACGCTGTGAAAAAGAGCTCCACCACACACTAAGTGGTATAAGTTGTAGAGTATTGAGTATGATTCAAATTATGTAAACGCAAAATCTGCACATACAATGGAGGACTAGAAGGGTATGCACCCATCTGTGGACAGATACAAAGGAGGGGATGGACCCTCACACTGTGCTCCATCTTTTCCTATATTTTTCATTTATAAAGGAAATCCTAGCTGGGCGTGGTGGCTTGCGCCTGTAATCCCAGCTACTTGGGAGGCTGAGGCAGGAGAATTGCTTGAACCCGGGAAGTGAAGGTTGCAGTGAGCTGAGATCACGCCACCGCACTGCGGCCTGGGCAATGAGAGGGAAACTAGATCTCAAAAAAAAGGAAATCCATTGATATATTATTTAAATCAGAGAAAAACAATAAAATGAAAGAGAACAATGTTATCCTCAATCTCTCCCTGCACCAGAAGACTGCAGAATGTCAGGGTCTGGCACCTCTCTGTGCCTCATGATGTCTCCATCCGCAGCCCACGCAGGCCCAGACTTTGCACGAGCTGTGCTACCCACCTGGCAGTCCTTTCTCTAATCCTCCCACGGCTGGCTCAAATGTCACCACCCCAGAGAGGCCTTCCTTGACCCCTCTTCGGAGGGCATCCTCACTTGACCATCTTCCCACACCTCCCTGTCCACTTCCTCTGCAGCTGCATATTTTTGTCAGTCTGTTGTCTGCCTCCCTCAGCTGAATGTGGGATCAGGAGAGGGTCGGGGAGGACCTTGCCTTGTTCTCCACTGAATCCCAGAGCCTGGCAGAGAACAGATGGGGAAAAAAAATTCCCTGGACATATTTGAAATGAGGAAACCAACAGTCCACTTCCTCACCTCATCAATGAGGAAACTGAGGCAGATTCTCAACATGCCCACTATTGAGACCCTAGCGCTGTGCCATACCCGCCTGTCTGCCTCCCGCATCAGACGCTGAGCTCCCAAGCAGGAGCTCTTTGAACCTGACTTTCTTTCCTGAGCTTCTAGTCCACGGCGAGCCATTCAGAAAACTAAATAAATGTTTGTTGCATGAACAGAGCTGGGTACCTTTCTCCCTCAGATTTCCAAGCCTGTGAACAACAAAAGCGTTCACAGGTTAAGGGACTTGCTGCCAAGGTCTCACAAGCCCAGCTAGGGTGCAGAACATGAACTATGGACAATGGATGGAATCGTCATGGTTTTCTAGAAAAAGAGCTCCTCCATCTCTTGGCCCTCACTCCTCTCAGACAAATTGGCCTGGCCAACAGCAAACCTGGCTGGCAGCTTGTCCTGGAGTTTGAATGAGCAAAGCTTCTCCTTATCTTAATTAGGAAATTAATTCTGCTCAGCCTAGATGGATCTGTGGTCAGCCTCTCCTTCGGGGCCCAATGGGAACAGGCAAAAAATGCAAGCAAGGCTTTTTTGTCTCCATCCTTTCCCTGCATCCTACTCCTCACCACTTGGCTGATGGTGGAAGGCTCCTCCTGGCAGAGGTGGGTGGGGAGTGACACCTAAGGTGAATGTGGCCCTTGAGCTGGTGGCAGCAGGCACAGCGCTCCCACGGCCTGCTCAGCCCTGCTTCCCCGTGGGAGGAGCCATCCAACTGGTCTTGCAGGCTGGTGCTCAGCCGCCTCCTCCTGCCCCGCTGGGCTCCCTTGAGATCCCTTTTTTTTTTTTTTGTGACAGAATTTTACTCTGTTGCCCAGGCTGCAGTGCCATGGCGCGATCTCGGCTTACTGCAACTTCTGCCTCCGGGGTTCAAGCGATTCTCCTGTCTCAGCCTCCCAAGTAGCTGGAATTATAGGCGCCTGCCACCATGTCCAGCTAATCTGCTCAAGATCTCCCTTGCTCCTCAAAGCTCGTTGTCCAACTCTCTGCTGGGAGGTGGCCCTGGCTCTGTGCCCAAGGGACATCCCACCAGGGAAGTCTCACCCTAGTCATTCCAGAGGGGGTCATCCTGGTGCTCCCACGAACTGCTGCCCAGCTCCCTGCCCACGACCAGTCAGAGCGATGGCCCTGAGAAATGAGTAACCCACACACCACCTCCCCTTGAGCCCACGCCTGCTCCCCTAAGCCCAGCCTGGTGCTCCCCTGATGCAGTCTTCTGTCTCCACCAGCCCCTTCGCAGGAGGCCTCAAACTCTGAGGCAGTGGGCAGGGACAGGGAACTGCCAGAGGCTCAAGGAGAACAGCCCCGTCCCTTTGGAGTTACTGGGAAAAATCTGAATCGAGTCTTCAGGAAACTAGGAGCTTGCCTACAACACCCCTCTCACTCTACAGGTGAAAAAATTAGATCCCAGAGAAAGTAACTTGCCCAATTCCCACAGCACACATCCAAGGCAGAGCTGGAACGAGAACCCCATTCCTGACTTCTTTTTTTGTTGTTGTTGAGACAGAGTTTCGCTCTTGTCACCCAGGCTGGAGTGCAATGGTGCAATCTCGGCTCGCTGCAACCTCCGCCTCCCGGTTCAAGTGATTCTCCTGCCTCAGCCTCCCAAGTAGCTGGGATTACAGGCATGAGCCACCACACCCAGCTAATTTCGTATTTTTAGTAGACAAGCGGTTTCTCCATGTTGGTCAGGCTGGTCTCAAACTCCCGACCTCAGGTGATTCACCCACCTCGGCCTCCCAAAGCGCTGGGATTACAGGGGTGAGCCACCGCGCCCGGTCCATTCCTGACTTCTAAATTGGCCCCTCTGTACTCTACTGGCTGCTCAAGCTCTTCCTGACCAGAAAGGCTAAGCAAGTAACTCGAGCCTTATAAAACTGCTGAACACCAGAGCTTGCAAGAACTTTTGAAATTTTATAGCAAAACATTTAATGGAAGTATTATACAGGAGAGCAAATTGAGGCTCACAGGGGTAAGGGAACCTGCATGTAGTCACACAGGCAAGCTGGGGCCAAGCACGACTCCCCTACTCTGACTCAAGTGCTCTTTCTGCCAACAGGTTCCAGGTCTGAGGGATCTAGCTATGGGATGGTGAAGAGACGGAGTTGGCCTCGGGCCTTGGTCACGTTGAAACAAGAAGTGGCCCAGGTGAGCCTCATACAGACTCTGTACCCAACTCAGGGAACAGGAGACCACTGTGGGAGAAAAGTATGACTGGGAAGATTTTTATGTATTTGCAGAAAATATGGTGCAATTCCTCAATGAAATTGATTTCTGAGACCACAGAGCTGCCATTTAAAAAAAAAAAAAAAAAAAGGCCAGGTGCGGTGGCTCACACCTGTAATCCCAGCACTTTGGGAGGCCGAGGCAGGTGGATCACGAGGTCAGGAGTTCAAGACCAGCCTGGCCAACATGGTGAAACCCTGTCTGTACTAAAAATACAAAAATTAGCCAAGCATGGTGGCGGGTGCCTGTAATCCCAGCTACTGGGGAAGCTGAGGCAGAGAACTGGTTGAACTTGAGTGATGGAGATTGCAGTGAGCTGAGATCACACCACTGCACTCCAGCCTGGGCTACAAAGTAAGACTCAGTCTCAAAAAAAAAAAAAAAAAAAAAAAAAAATGCCAGGCACAGTGGCTCATGCCTGTAATCCCAGCACTTTAGGAGGCTGAGGCGGGTGGATCACCTGAGATCAGGAGTTCAAGACCAGCCTGGACAACATGGAGAAACCCCGTCTCTACAAAAATACAAAAATTAGCCAGGCATGGTGGTGTGTGCCTGTAATCCCAGCTACTCAGGAGGCTGAGGCGGGAGAATCGCTTGAATCCAGGAGGCAGAAGTTGCAGTGAGCCAAGATGGCGCCATTGCACTCCAGCCTGGGCGACAGAGCGAGACTCCTTCTCAAAAGAAAAAAAGGCCAATAAGCCACACACACCTATCGTTTATCATCCAACAGGGTGCTGGGACAGGGCTTGGAAGGAAAGGAGGAAAGGTTTAGCAGTAAGAAAGAGTGGCAAGAGACGTAGGGGGCGGGGGTGAGGTGACTGGGGACTCAAGGGAGGGCTGCAAGTCAGCTGCAGAGCAACAAGCACCCAACCTCAATTCTGCACCCAGGGAACAAAAACAAAAAAGGGAAAGGGGAGCCCGGCATGACTGACACCCACTTGGTGCCAGACCCCATTCTAGAGGATTCTGCATAGTATGGTGGTTAACCTTCACCATACCCCTGAAAAAAGCTAACAAAGCTCAATGAGGTTAAGGAACTTGATCACAGACCCACAGCATTTGAACCCCAGTCTGGTGCCAAAGCCCATGCTCTTTCCATTGCTCCTGGGTTAAAAGGACTTAACAGGGAGCCCTTCCTATCCCTAAACCCCTTCGCTTCCCCACCTAATCCCACAGCACCCCTTCCCTAGTTTCTAACAGCCCCAGAAGGACCTGGAGGCAGTATTGGATGATTATGCCTTGAAGATGACAGGTGTCAGCTTTTGACAGCTTTAGGTTGGTATGGCAATGAGGTGGTCAAGGAAAGGGGTTGGAACCTACTGTAGGGGCTGGGCTGACTTCCATCAGCTGGGGATAGCTGCTGATTGATAAGTCCTGTTGGGATGCTGTGACTGAAAGCTGTGGATGCTTAAGTTCTCCCTCCTCCCTCCTCCCCTGCACCGCCCTCCTCTACCCCCAGCTTGTTCCAACTAAGTGTTTCCTGGTGAGGAAAATGCTTCAACAGCCTTGGCTGGCTGAGGCAATTAAATTATGAAATTTACCACATTAGATGAAAACCAGCATCTCAATCAACCAATTCATTTGTGTCTGGCCACTCTGTTTTCTTGTGCCAGCCCTGCCCACACTGGCCAGGCTATGCCTACACTGCCTGCTGCTACAGAGGGACTAGGGGCTCAGACAATGGGCTGGTCTTTGGTACCAGGGGGATAGGTTCTCCCAGGACCCCCAGAGAAGAGAGGCTGCATCCAGAAGCCATCCAGCTTCCTGCAAATGCGCTGGACTGCTGACTGTGCGGCCAGACACTACGGACGAGAGCAAACCTTCTACCACCTCCCACTTGCATTCTCCATGGCCTCAACCTGTGCCTATCTTGAGGCTGGCAATGAATTGGGCCTCTGGGAGAAGTGTGGGTGAGCGACAGGACAAAGGTGGCTGCCCCACACCTCGAATCTGGGCTCTGACATGCCTTTCTCATCTTAGTCAAGGCATCCTCTCCCCAGGAAGCCTTGCCCAAACCCACCTGTGTCTCCTTCTCTCCTCTTGCTGCCTCTATCACTACGATGTGTCAGGGCCCCTAATCCATGTGCCAGCACTCCCTCATCTAGGTGCTCACTAAAGGAAGAGTCTCCAGCACCTAACTCAGGGCCTGGCATACAGCAGGTGCCCAATCAAGTCTGTTCAAACAATGAATCAATCAATCAATCAGTCACAAACCACCCACTAAGTAACACTCTCACTCAACCTACCCTTCCCCCCGCCCCCGCCCAAGTGATAGACGGGACGAACCAAGCTTGCTTTCACTGGGTAATTGTTCTCTTTTCTTCCTGCTCTCTTCTGCCCACACGGGGTGCCCGCAGATTTAAAACGCTATTAAGGGGCATCGGGCTGCAGAACCTGCTTCCGATGTGGAGCATACAATTTGCCCATAGCTCTTCTCTCCGCACCACATACATAAATCCAACTGCAGTCCAAGACCCCAGGATGAAGGTGTCTTCCATTTCTACCTCCCTTTTATCAACCTCCCTGGAGTCACTGCCTGACAAATGACTCAAAACTGAAATAGCTGCCAGGCCAGAAAAAGACTGACTACGTCAACCTTCACAGGCACAGCTTGTGGACCCAAGGGCCTCCGGTCTTGGGACACCAAATGGACCCTGAGGTGGGGTAGACTTTGTGTCCTACTCTTCCCCAGACCCCCACGCAAGCCTTCACCAACATGCCAGGAATCCTCACAGCACAGATCAGCACACTGAGCATCAGTTCCTCCTATGAATGGGGAGACTGGGGCCCAGGGTCCCAGAGGGCTTGGCCCCATAACGGTCACTGGAATCTGGTCCAGGATACAGACCGTGGGATCCTGCCTCCTCTCCTGGTGCTACTGCTAACTTCCTTCCCTCCCTCTCTCTATTGGGCCGATAGAGTGGAACCAAATGGTCCAGACACCTGGCATTCTCTGCCCTGACTACCGAGGAGAGTCAAAGTCCAGCCCGCCTTCCCAAGGTCAAAGCCACCGGGACCCAGCAGGACCCAAGAGCGTCCAGATTAAATCTGCAGGGGCCTGGGTCCGCCCCCTCACCCACAGTTCGTTGGGTCAGGCCTCTAGAGAGATGTTTCTTTGTTCAAAGACAATGGGAATGCACTTTGGGGGCTTAGAGCAGCAACACAAAAAAAGTATCTGGTATCTCCCGGGCACAATCCCCCAAGAGAAAAGCTTCTAAAGCAACTACGAAAGAGACAGGGGGAGTGGGGGCGTAACATCGCGCGGTGTGTCTCGGAGCCAGGGCAAGTGTGGGAATTAGAGTCAGGCTGGAGGGCTTGCTCTGGACCTGCCAGGCTGGCCGCCACCCAGGTGGACAGGTGGGTGTGCCTTTGAGTGCGACCTTTCTCTGCCGCTGGACAGTTCTGCAAACCGAAACGAGGGACCCTGGCAGGCGGAACGTGAACGGCTCAGGGCTCCGCGGCCAGGCCCGCGCAGACCCTCCCCTTGTGAACCCCGGGCCCTCGCTCTGCGCCAGGCAGGCAGCCATCCGGCCTGGGCGTCCGAGGCGCGGGGCATCGCCGCTCGCGTCCTCAAAGACAAGCAGTCTCTCTTTCCAGGATCAATAGTAATTTTTTAAAAAAAGAGTCTGCGGACTCAATGAATCAACCACTCCCTGGGGAAAGAGTAGCGGCTCCCGCGCGCAACATCCATTTGCCAAACAATTCATTCCCTCGCGCAGAGCTCTCGGCGAATTCCCTCGCGAAGCCGCGGGGTGCTGGCCGGCCGCCGCTCCCCACCATTGTCCCAGGGCCCCCGCCCCAGCCGCGCGGCCCCCTCCCGGGACACGTAGTCCCGCGGGGGCTCCGAGCGCTTGGTCCCGGCCCGGCCCGGGGTGGTGAGTCCCCAGCGCAGGGAGCGGGGGCGCGGGCGCTGCGGCCAGAGCACGGCGTCCCCGCCCGGCCTGGATACTCACTGCCGGAGACGATCCCCGCCGCCGCCGTCGCCTCAGAGACCACTCCCGGCCGCCCGCGCGAGCTCAACAGGCTCCGCCGCGGCTCCAGTCGGCCGGCTCTCCACAGCCAAAAACGCTCCCGCTGCGATACAGCCTAGGCGCCGCCAACAAACTAGTTTCTCCGGCCTTCCCGCCCCGCCTCCCGGCCCGAAGAGCAGCAGCCAATCAGAGGCATCGTCTCTGTGACGGATGGGCAGCCGAACCCTTCAGTGCAGCCGCAGAGAAGAAGGGGGTGGGCCCCAGGCAGCGCCGGCACCGGTGGGAGGGGGGCCGGGGGCGGGGAGGGGGGACCGGGGGCGGGGCAGGGCGAGGAAAAGGACTTCGACCAGATTCTTAAAGAGACAGGCGCCTGCCCACCCCCGCGGCCCAAGTTTGGGAACAAAACGCGGCGGTGTTCTAGAGCTTTCCGGAGGGAGCACTGTAGATTGCATATGCCTCTTTTGTGTTCGGGTCACAAGTGTTGTAGATCTCTTTAGACTCTTCAGAGCCACACTAGTAGTTGCCCGAGGGTTAATGAAACCCTTTCTTTCACTCTGGGCTTGTTTGAATGTTTGGGACTTTCTGCAGCCCCCAAACCCCACCTGTACTTGAAATCTGTATTTTTTGGGGTATTTCAGCTCTCCTCTCTGTGTCATTTCTCACTAAACTCCTTTCGTAAGCCAGCCTTTAAATGTTCATTCATTCATTCATCCATCCATCCAATAATTTCTTCCAGGAACGTTTCCTGGACGCCCACACCATGCACTCATCTTGGAGGGGGAGAACGGTTTGTGATTCCTCGTCCTTTTCCCTCCTGACTACTACTTCAGCTTGCTGTGTGTGTCCAATCTCATCCGTAAAGCGGCAGATAAAAACTCCTCATCGGATTATTTGGGGGATTAAAGGAGACAAATTCCCAGACAAATGAGTGCGCAATAAATGTCCTCTCTTTTCTCCCTCCCAGTGAAAATCGATAATTCAAGTAGGTTGCTTAGGGATACAAAAGGTAAAGCATAGAAAGTGATAAGAACGAAAGAGCCAAGCTTGGGGCGGGGAAATTCCCAGGAAGCAGAGGTCACCCTGACGGAGGTGGAGGTGGGAGGTGCAAGGAAGGTTTAAGAAAGTGTACAAAGATTTGGGAGAGGGGATAGGATTGTGACTAGTGGAACCTGGGAAATAGAGCCCCTGGGTAGAAAGCTGCTTAGACAGGACAGATATGCCAGGGTTAAAAGACTGGGAGATGATGAGAAGATACCACCAGGGAAGGCATTTTTGGGAAACAGTCTGATATTCTGGGTTTGAAGCCCCGCCCTGCCCCTCAAGAGCTGAGTAGGACTGAAGCAGATGGCTCAGACTCTCTGGTGTCTGGTTCTTACTGGTAAAGAGGATTCTAAAACCTTTCTTGCAGGGGTATGGGAAAGATTAAGATAACATATGGAATAGGCCTGGCATGTAGTAAGCACTCAATACAGATTTGTGCTTCCATTTGGCCCAGATCTGCAGACATCTAAGGCACCAGGGTTCTGATATTTATGAACAATATTGGCCAGAGGTAAGAAGCTTGCCAAGTGCACTGTTAAGGTGCCTTCTGAAGAGAAAAGGTAGTGAGAGGTGAAGCCAGCTGGACTTTCTGGGTCCAGTGGGGACTTGGAGAACTTTTCTGTCTTACAAGAGGATTGTAAAATGCACCAATCAGCGCTCTGTATCTAGCTAGAGGTTTGTAAAATGTACCAATTAGTGCTCTGTAGAAATGCACCAATCAGCACTCTGTGGCTAGCTAGAGGTTTGTAAAACGGACCAATCAGCACTCTGTAAAATGGACCAATCAGCAGCACATGGGTCGGGACAAATAAGCGAATAAAAACCGGCCGCCACCCCCCCACCGGCCGGAGCAGCAACCCACTTGGGTCCCCTTCGGCGCTGTGGGGGCCTTTGTTCTTTCGCTCTCCACAGTAAATTTTTCTGCTGCTCACTCTTTGGGTTCACGCCACCTCTAAGAGCTGTAACACTCACTGCGAAGGTCCGCAGCTTCATTACTGAAGTCAGTGAGACCACAAACCCACCGGAAGAAACCAACTCCAACGCGTTAGCATCAAAGTAATTACTTCATTAAGGAAATGACAGAGATCACATTTGTAGTTTTATCCTGCCGATTTTCTAGCACTAGAGTGTTTATAGAATTGTTGGTTGAATGAAGCTCCACATGCAAAATTGATTCTTGGCAAGTTTATAACTGTTGCTTATTATTTTATGCAGGTTCGCTGTAAAATTATAAGTGCCAACCGCCCAGTAAAATCTGGTCCACATTATAATTTTTCCTCTCTTCAACTCCAAGGCTTAAATTAGGTACTAGAATATATTAAAATCAAATACAGTGTAAGCAATGGGACAAAATCAGATTAAGAACACGTGTGGAGTTAATCGAATTTAGGTACGGTTTGAAAGAAGATGAGAGGAAGAGAGGAAGTTTGCCTTACCATCTATTGCGGACCCTGGAGCATTACCGTCAACGCAGCCCTTACCAGCCAGTGTTGTAATGGCCTGCTTAGCTAGTCCACCTGCTGTGCAGGGAGCTCTGGGAGGGCAGGGACCATGAATTCATCTCAGAACTCTTAGGGCTGCATCAAAGTTGTCTACACAGTTTTGAAATATTGTGAATAAATCTCATATCCGTTAGAATTAGTTTTTACTGCATATGACAGAAAACCCAAAATTAACTGTGACTGAAACAAGATAGAAGTTTCTTGCTTATGCAAAATAAATCTAAAGTTAAGCTATCCTTTGTTGGCAACTCCACAGTTGTCAGAAACACGGGCTACTGTATTTTTATTCCTTCATCTGTAATGCTTGGTTCCCATTTGCAAGGTTGCCCCATAGTCCAAGATGGCTGCTAGGGCTCCATCTCTGACAACTATATCCCAGACAGTAGGAAGGAATAATGGCGGAAGAGCATGAGATGTGTGTCTTCCAGCCTGGTTAGCTCTATTTATGCAGACTGCAGAAGTCCCACACAACACTTTTGTTTATGGACAGAATTTAGTTCTTCTACCTGCAAGAGCAGCTGGGAAATGTAGACTTTTATGTTAGTACATCACCTCCTCAAAGTCAGGGTTCTGTTAACAAGGAAGAGGGAATAGATGCCTGTTGTCCACCAACAGTCCTTACCAATACCTTCCTCCCAGCATTGCCATCTAGCTAGTATTCCTGGTGGCCCAGAATCTGAAGTCTCAGAAATTCTGGGATGATGTATAGAATTCAATATATTTTTGTTAATAGATGATCAAATTCTTGGTTCTTTTTTTTTTTTAAGATGGGGTTTCACTCTTGTTGCCCAGGCTGGAGTGCAATGGCGCGATCTCGGCTCACCACAACCTCTGCCTCCCGAGTTCAAGCGATTCTCCTGCCTCAGCCTCTCGAGTAGCTGCGATCACAGGCATGCACCATCACGCCTGGCTAACTCTGTATTTTTAGTAGAGACGGGGTTTCTCCATGTTGGTCAGGCTGGTCTCAAACTCCCGACTTCAGGTGATCCACCCACCTTGGCCTCCCGAAGTGCTGGGATTACAGGCGTGAGCCACCTCGCCTGGCCTCTTGGTTTTCTTTCTGCCTTCTCAGATGTTCTTTTTAGTCTCCTCTGCTGATTCCCCCTCACTTCTCAGACCTACAAATATTGGAGTGCCCAGGAAACGAGCGTAGGGAGCATAGGGAGATAATAAGACCTATTCCCTTCCCTACCTACACCCTCTAAGTGATTTCATCCAGGCCCATGCCTTACATTCATATAAGCACTGGCAACTGCCAACTCTGTGCTCCCACCCCGCCTTCTCCATAAGCTCCAAGCCCATGGGTGCAGCTGCTTACTGGGTATCTCCATGTGCATGTCTAGGGCACCTTACCCTCAAACTCCGCTGAGCTCCTATGGCTGCTCTCCCTGTGGGCTTCCCCATCTCAGGAAAGGACAACTCAGTCTTTCCTTTTGTAAGACAAAACTTGGCATCATTCTCTCCTACCCCATGTCCAATCCATCAGGAAATCCCTGTTGAGTCTGAGTACTTACTACTTCCACTGCCACCCCTAGGCTGGTCTAGAGACACTGTCATTTTCTCTCCTCTGTGACATTATGGCAGCCTCCAGACCATCTCCCTCTTCCACCCTGCTCCCGTAGAATCTGTTCTCAACACAGCAGCCAGAGGGATCTTTTTATAAGATAATTTCGTTATGTCTGTCTACCCCTCGAAATCCACCAGTAGCTCCCACCTCACTCAGAGTGAAGGCCAAAGTCCTACCATCGGCCCACAAGCCTGCCCTGGTCTGGCCTGGGCAACTCTCACACATCAACTCCCACCTCCCTGTTCCTGACCCTGACATGCTCTGCTCCAGACCCACTGATCCCTTTTCAAGGCCTCAAACAGGCCAAGCCCACTCCCGCTCAGGGCAAGGCCCTTGTTCCTCTATAGGATTGCGCTCCCTCAGAGGGCCACACGCTTCCCTTCCCCGCTTCCTTCTGGTTTCTGCTCACATGTCACGTTGCCACCTAGGCCCTCCTGACCACCCTGAGCAGCCACATTCCCCACTCCTGGCAGTCCCTCACCCTAGTCCATATCTCCAAGGCACTTACTTCTACCTGAAAGTATATACGCATACACACACACACACACACACACACACACACACACACACACAGAGAGAGAGAGAGAGAGAGAGAGAGAGAGAGAGGCAACCTCTGGCAGGGAGGAGCTGGCCTGCATGCATAGCTAGGCCTTGGTACTCTCATGTTGAACATAAACAATGTCCCAGACCATCAGCATCAGAAAAGAGCACTCTGGCCAGGTGCGGTGGTTCACACCTGTAATCCCAGCACTTTGGGAGGCTGAGGCGGGTGGATGGAGAGGTCAGGAGTTCAAGACCAGCCTGGCCAACATGGCGAAACCCTGTCTCTACTAAAAATACAAAAATTAGCCAGGCATGGTGGCGGGCACCTGTAATCCCATCTACTCAGGAGGCTGAGGCAAGAGAATCACCTGAACCCGGGAGGCAGAAGTTGCATTGAGCCTAGACTGTGCCATTGCACTCCAGCCTGAATGACAAGAGCAAGACTCCATCTAAAAAAAAAAGAAAAGAGCACTCTGTGACCATGAGTGGTCAAGACAAACGAGCCCACTCCATCATCATGTCTGAACACAGACAAAGCACCAACATTGTCCAAGCCCCAAAGTGTCAAACATCCTCCTCTCCTGGCTGCTATGAATGACTGCTGCCTCTCAGTGAATTCTAGCTTTAGCCTCACTCTAGTCTGCTATCCTTTTGGATAAGATACCCTATCCCAGACTTATCCCTGTTTTCTGAGGGCAGCTGATGCAGAGCAAATCCCTACTTCCTTGGGTCCTCTCCAAAGCCACCCAACCAAAGCCCAAATCCTATTACAGGTTCTTCTTAACACGCTTGAACTGAGATGCCCCATGGTTACCCCATCATGTGTGGTCTCCCTCGCAACAATAAGCTCAAGTTGTTCAACTACAGGTGTTTCTGATGGAGGGCATTGACAATAAGGTACACAGATATAAATTTTATTTGGGGGGAGTGGGATTTGATTGGCTGTCTCCTCTTCCAAAATGTAAGTCCCATGAGAGCAGTGCCTCATCTCCAGACCTGGAAGCTCTCCATAAATATTTATGCAGTGAATTCAGAATGAACTCAATGTAGCTTCAGAGGTAGTGTCCACCACCACAAAATTAGGAGATTCTGATCTTGGTGTTGGATCTATTCAATCAAGTCTTCAATTTTTAATCTAGCTCCCCCAAAGATGGAACCCACTTAGGGCAAGGCAGTGGCAAAAAGTGGCTTTGTCAGCTTCAGTTCCCAAGGGAGGAGCCAGGTGTCACTGGTTGCCTTCCTGGGGGAGCAGCCAGGATTAAGGTCACTGGTGAGTCACTGCTGGCCCTGGGCACACAAAGGAGCAGGAGGGCTGGGTCTGGCAGGGACAGCAGCTGCAGGAGGTGAGAAGGTGTCGTGTTTTCACCTGGTGGCAGTGTGGCGACTGCCTGAGATAGAAACCATCTTAAGGGAGGAGACCACCCCTCATATTGTCTTATGCTCAATTTCTGCCTCCGAAGAAAGAAGAAGTGAAAACTAAAAGGCAGAAATGAAATCCACAGGCAGACAGCCTGGTCCCGCGCCCTGGGCCCGGTAGTTAAAGATCGACCCTGGACCTAACCGGTTATGTTATCTATAGATTCCAGACATTGTATGGAAAAGCATTGTGAAAATCCTTGTCCTGTTCTGTTCTGTTCTGATTACCGGTGCATGCAGCCCCCAGTCATGTACCCGCTGCTTGCTCAGTTGATGATGACTCTCTCACGCGGACCACCTTAGAGCTGTAAGCCCTTAAAAGGGACAGGAATTGCTTACTTGGGTAGCTCGGCTTTTGAGACGCAAGTCTGCTGAAGTTCCTGGCTGAATAAAGCTCCTTCCTTCTTTAACCCGGTGTCTGAGGAGTTTTGTTTGCGGCTTATCCTGCTACAATCTGACTCTCACTGCTTCTTCCATGTTTATTTATTTATTTATTTATTTTGAGACAGAGTCTCACTCTGTTGCCCAGGCTAGAGTGCAGTGGTGCGATCTCAGCTCACTGCAACTTCCGCCTCCCAGGTTCCAGCAATTCTCCTGCCTCAGCCTCCCGAGTAGCTAGGATTACAGGCGCCTGCCACCACACCCGGCTAATTTTTGTATTTTTAGTAAAGACAGGGTTTCACCATGTTGGCCAGGCTGGTCTCAAACTCCTGGCCTCAAGTGATCTGCCCACCTTAGCCTCCCAAAGTGCTGGGATTACAGGCGTGAGCAACTGCACCTGGCCTACTCCTTCTATCTAAAGAAGCTGCAGCCACTCATCAGTCTTCATGAAGCCCCTTTCTCTAAATTTTTTCCTCCCACACCTCTGGCAATGCCATCATGAAGACCTTTGTCTGACACAGAAAGCATGCTTGTAACCGCCCAGTGTGTTCACCTTGCCTGCTGCCTAGACAGAGCCAATTGATCAAGACAGGGGAATTGCAATGGAAAAACAGTAATTCATGCAGAGCTGGCTGTGCAGGAGACCGGAGTTTTATTATTACTCAAATCAGTTTCCTTGAAAACTCAGGGATTAGAGTTTTTAAGGATAATTTGGTGGGTAGGGGGCCAGTGAATTGGGAGTGCCAATTGGTTGGCTCGGGGATAAAATCATAGGGAGTCGAAGCAGTTCTCTTCTGCTGAGTCAGTTCCTGACTGGGGGCCGCAGAACTGGTTGGCAGATCCAGGTGGGGCCATCCAGTTGTTAGAAATGCAAAAGCCTGAAAAGACATCTCAAAAAGTCAGTCTTAGGTTCATAAGAGTGATGTCACCTTCAAGAGTAATTGAGGAAGTTGAAATCTTATGACCTCTGGAATGATGGCTGGTAATATTTAGAATTCCAGCCCCTCTCATCTTGACTTGGTGGTGGCCTTTCATTTGTTTTACAAGAGTTTAGCCTTTTGGGAAGGGCCATTACTTAAACCATACACTAAATTCCTTCCGAAAGCTAGTTTGACCTATGCCCAGGAATGAACAAGGACAGTTTACAGGTTAGAAGCAAGATGGGGTCAGTTAGGTCTGATCTCTTTCATTATCATAATTTTCTTTCTTTCTTTCTTCCTTTTTCTGAGACAGAGTCTCACTCTGTCATCCAGGCTGGGGTGCAATGGCAAGATCTTGGCTCACTGCAACCTCTGCCTCCTGGGTTCAAGTGATTCTTGTGCCTTAGCCTCCCAAGTAGCTGAGATTACAGACATGTGCCACCATGCCTGGCTAATTTTTGTGTTTTTAGTTGAGACGGAGTTTCTCCATTTTGGCCAGGGTGGTCTCGAACTCTCGACCTCAGGTGATCCACCTGCCTTGGCCTCCCAAAGTGCTGGGGTTACAGTCATGAACCACCACGCCTGCCCGTCATAATTTTCTCAGTTATGATTTTTGCAAAGATGGTTTCAGGCTCATGCACTAGCGTGCTACAGTGGCATGGAAGAATGAAGGGTATGACTAGTCTGGTCTATGGGGCAGCAGGCATGTGCAGAAACACCAGGGGGAGTTTTAGGTGTCCAAGGCCTGGCCAGAGATGCCAGTGGCGGGGGAGCTACCAAAAAGGCGGGAAGGGCCAGGTGCCGTGGCTCATGCCTATAATGCCAGCACTTTGGGAGGCTGAGGCAGGCAGATCACCTGAGGTCAGGAGTTCGAGACCAACCTGACCAACATGGTGAAACCTCATCTCTACTAAAAATATAAAAATTAACTGGGCATGGTGGCACAAACCTGTAATCTCAGCTACTCAGGAGGCTGAGGCAGGAGAATCGCTTGAACCCAGGAGGCGGAGATTGCAGTAAGCCGAGAACACGCCACTGCACTCCAGCCTGGGTGACAGAGCAAGACTCTGTCTTAAAATAAATAAATAATAAATAAAACCAGAAGTGGGGGAAGGAGCTACAGGGAGGAAGATAAGTGGTGTCAGAACAAATGCCACCATTTAGAAACACTGGCCCGGCCTGCCCTACTCCTTTCCTTCCCAGAAATGAGGAGGAAAAACACAATAGGGAACAACGGTTAACAAACAACGGTTGAAGATGCAAAACAGTTTGTATAGTGTGCTAACTTTTGACCCCCAAGTGGGAGAATTCAGAAAACACTCATGGAAATGCATGTGTGTGAATTAAGATTCCCTCGAGGACATTCAGAAAATAACCCAGCAGCCCCCTGTAAGTGGGGAGGGGCAATATTGGGCAGAGGTGGACTCCATGGGACACCTTGCTAGTTAGTTTCATTTCTGAGCCACGGGAATCTATTGTTTATTCAAAAAATAATTCAAAGGCCAGGCATAGTGGCTCACACCTGTAATCCCCGCACTTTGGGAGGCTGAGGCGGGCGGATCATGAGGTCAGGAGATCGAGGCCATCCTCGCTAACATGGTGAAACCCCGTCTCTACTAAAAATACAAAAAATTAGCCGGGCGTGGTGGTGGGCGCCTGTAGTCCCAGCTACTCTGGAGGCTGAGGCAGGAGAATCACTTGATCCCAGGAGGCAGAGGTTGCAGTGAGCCGAGATCGTGCCACTGCACTCCAGCCTGGGCAACAGAGCAAGACTCTGTCTCAATAATAATAATAATAATAATGATAATAATAATTCAAAAACCAAGTTGGAAGCTCAAAAAGTCAATTAAAATGATATATTTCTATGTATGAATAAGAGGAAGAAGAAGGATAAAGGAGGCTTGTACTCTATCCATATGATCTGGAGTTTTAGAAAAATGTATTCAGGGTTTCTCTGTATAATAAAAAAATAATGTTCAGAAGGAAGGAACAAAGAAAGAGAGTGAGGGAGAGCAGGAAAGAGGAAAGAAATGGCATTTGGAGAAACCCAGAAAGACTTGAGTTTGCATCCTGGCTCTGCCACCTTGTGGGTGCCATGGACAGCTGATTTTACCTCTCGAGGCCCCAATTTTCCCATCAGTAAAAGGGGAATAATAATAATTCCTACTTCATAAGGTTCTGAAAAGGTTAGATTTTAAAAAATCATTCTGTGTAAGGTTGGGCGCAGTGGCTCACCCCTGTAATCCCAGCACTTTAGGAGGCCGAGGCAGGCAGATCACCTGAGATCAGGAGTTCTAGACCAGCCTGACCAACATGGTGAAACCCTGTCTCTACTAAAAATACAAAAATTAGCTGGGCGTGGTAGCATGAGCCTGTAATCCCAGCTACTTGGGAGGCTGAGGCAGGAGAATCACTTGAACTTAGGAGGCAGAGGTTGCAGTGAGCCATTGCACTCCAGCCTGGGCAACAAGAGTGAAACTGTCTCAAAACAAAACAAAATTCTGTGTAGAGCACTTATGGCAGAGCCTGGGAGCTAATAAATGCTAGCCAGGAAGCACCCTAGCTGTGAGTACAGCTGGACGTTTGTAAGTTGCCGAGGAGAGTCCCTTGGTTACTTTTCCTAAGTGCTCTGTTAATTGTAATTATTGTCCGTGAATGTCACCATTATTATCAATGTCATCTCTGATAACTCCCCAGCTGGAGGGGTAAGAACTTCTCACTTGCCACCCCTAAAAATCTTATCGCATTAGGATCCTAAAACTTGCTAGTTGTTGACGGCAGAGGGGGTGGCCTCCACCACTTGGGGCCCCTCCCTGGCATCCATGAAAGCTGTGGGGATGTAGCCAGGACAGGACAGGAAGATTCCTGGGCTTGGTTCCAGAAAAGCTCCTCCAGAAAAATAGACAGTGAGCCCTGTGGAATTTGGTTCCATGTTCAAATGAGTCCATGCATACCCAATTGGGGATGTTATCTAGGGGTTAAAGACCACAGGCTTAGTTCATTAACGTGTTGATTTCAAAATGTCTATCAAGCACGCAACATGTTCTAGGCACAACGCTGGGAGTTGAGTAGATCTAGAGAGAGAAGGGATGCAAAGGTGAATCAATCCTAGTCCTTGTTGTTAAAAATAGCACAAATAATGCCTAATGTTGCAAAAAAAGAAAACAAAGAATGCGATAGAGAGTCAAATAATATGCCATGGCAGAGTTGGAGAAGAAAATATGAGGTTTGGAGGTAACATTTGCACTGGGTCTTGCTAAGTGGGTAAAATTCGAAAGGGGTAGAAAAGCATCTCAAGGTGTAAATGAAGACTTGGCATGGGAAATTGCAGGGACAGATTCAAGAAAAGAAAAAGAGGCCCTGGGAGGAGTAAGTGGGGGCATGGGGGAGGGAAGATGAGAAGAGTAAAAATAAACTGGCTTCTGGCTAGCAGTCCTGCCAATTGTCCTGCTACCAAGCCTCCCCAGGTCCATCAAATACTGAAAACTCACCACAGGAAAAACGAGGCATGTGAGTAAATTAACTGTTACTGTTTATTTATACCAAGGATCGCCCACACACCAGTGCAAAGTAATCAGCTCTCTTTATGTGCCAACACGGATACATCTTGAAGACTCCTGTTGAGTGAGAAAAGCAATTGGCAAATGGATACATAAAGTACAATCATATTTATTTACATTATAACATCTTACAAACAATGCTATAAAGTATACACTATTTATAGATAATTGCAAATATTGTATAAATATAAAAACACCATGTATGCATATACACTCAATATGCAACAGTTTAACAAAATATTTTGAGAACCTCAATAAGGCTGAAGATTTCTGGGAAAATGTAGGTTATTGAAACTGCCTCAAAGATGTAGAAAACACAAACAATTGTTGAGGCCCAGGAGTTTGAGACCATCCTGGGCAACATGGCAAAACCCCATCTCTACAAAAAATACAAAAATTAGCCAGTGTGGTGGCAGGCATGTATAGTCCCAGCTACTTGGGAGGATGAGGTGGGAGGATTGCATGAGCCCGGGAGGCAGAGGTTGCAGTGAGCCTAGATCGGGTCACTGCACTCCAGCCTGGGCGACCGAGTGAACAGAGCAGGACCCTGTCTAAAAAAAAAAAAAAAAAGCAAAATCCTAGGCCTCATCCCCTGCCAAGATCTGTAGGGGGAAGTGGGCCTGGGAGCCTAGAAGACAGACAGACAGAAAGAAAGAAAGAGAGAGAGAGAGAGAGAAAAACAAACAGTTCAATGACAATAAAAAAGGATTAATGTGTCAGGATGACATGGTGATTCTAAATGTGAATGTCCCAAAAAAGAGAGCCTCAAAATACATGAAGTAATAGTATACAGCTAAAAGGAGAAATAGACAAATGCACAATCATAGTTGGGGACTTTAAAATCCTCCACTCAGCAACTGACAGTACTATTAGAAAACCAGAGAGGATATAGATCTGAAGAGCACCTTCAGTCCACAGGCTCTAATTGACATTTATCAAACAACTCCTTCCAGCAACAGAATATACATTTTTCCCCAGGTGCCCATGAAGCATTCACCAAGATGGATCATGTCTTGGGCCATAAACCAAACTTCAACAAATGAAAAAAGAAAAAGAAATTATAGAAAATGTGTTCTGTAACCATAATGGAATCGAACTAGAAAACAATTACAGAAAAAGAAACAGAAAACCTCTAAACATGTAGGAATTAAACGCACTTCTAAATAATCTATGGGTTAGAAAAGAAGTCTCAAAGGTAGAAATAATGAGCAAATACATACACAATCCCAACAAGAAAACTTTCCTGACAATACAATATTGAAAGCCACAGAGGTAGTCCAATTCCCTGTAAAGCAGAGAAGCCAAGTTTTTAATAAGATGCTGTTTGTTTCAATACTGAAAAGAGGATTGATTTGGTGTGCACCAGCTGGCAAATGTTCCATACTTTCTCTCTCACATGAGAAGATTGGACCTTCAAGAAACCTACACATGGCTGAGCTGACAGCGTCCCTACACCCTCTCCTTCCAGTACAGTTTCTTTCTAACTTTCCTCCAAGTTTGTTTGAGTTGTTTTCAGATGTACGCCTGAGTTTGAGAACATTTCTGTTTTGTTCGTTTGTTTTTCACACAAGACATGGTTCAGAATTGTTGGTAAATGGAAGTTCTTCACAACATCATTTGTATGAGAGTGGATCATGAATAATAAATAATGTACACTGCTGACTATGAAAAATTACGTAGAACAGGATGAACACAAAAATACAGCCTATCATAATATGTAGGATGCAGGGAAAGCAGTGTTTAGTGGGAAATTGATAGCACAAAATGCTTACATTAGAAAAAAGGAGGCCGGGCGCAGTGACTCATGCCTGTAATCCCAGCACTTTGGGAGGCCGAGGTGGGTGGATCACGAGGTCAAGAGATCAAGACTACCCTGGCCAACATGGTGAAACCCTGTCTCTACTAAAAATATAAAAATTAGCTGGGTGCGGTGGCATGTGCCTATAGTCCCAGCTACTCAGGAGGCTGAGGCAGGAGAATCGCTTGAACCCAGGAGGTGGAGGCTGCAGTGAGTGGAGAGTGTGCCATTGCACTCCAGCCTGGGTGAGAGAGGGCTCAAAAAAAAAAAAATCTGATTCTTAGGAAAAACATCAATAAAATTGATAAACTTCTAGTAAGATTGACAAAAACAAAAGAAGAGAAGACACAAATTACCAACTAATGGGGTAAAGGGGGTGGGTTTTCCTGTGCTGTTCTCATGAGATGTGATGGTTTTATAAAGGGTAGTTCCCTTGCACAGGATCTTTTGCCTGCCACCATGTAAGACATGCCTTTGCTCTTCCTTTGCCTTTTGCAATGATTATGAGGCCTCCCCAGTCATGTGGAACTGTGAGTCCAATAAACCTCTTTTTCTTTTCTTTCTTTCTTATTTATTTATTTTTTTTTGAGATGGAGTTTCATTCTTGTCCCCCAGGCTGGAGGGCAATGTTGTGATCTCAGCTCATTGCAACCTCTGTCTCAAGCAATTCTCTTGCCTCAGCCTCCCAAATAGCTGTGATTACAGGCACACACCACCATGCCTGGCTAACTTTTGTATTTTAAGTAGAGGTGGGATTTCACATGTTGACCAGGCTGGTCTTGAACTGCTGACCTCAAGTGATCTACCCGCCTCAGCCTCCCCAAGTGCTAGGATTATAGGTGTGAGCCACTATGCCCGGCCCAAACCTCTTTTTCTTTATAAATTACCCAGTCTTAGGTATGTCCTTATAGCAGCGTGAGAATGGACTAATACACAACTTTGCAGTGATAAATTTGACAACTTTATGAAATAGATCAATCCTTCAAAAACCACAAACTATCAAGACTCATCCAAGATGAAACAGAAAGTCTGACTAGTCCCATAACCACTGAAGGAATTGAATTAACAATTTCAAAGCTCTCCCTGCAAAAATATCCAGGTCTAGATAGTCTCACTGGAAAATTTTAACAACATCTAAAGAATAATGAATGCCAATTTTACACAATTTCTTCCAGAAAATAGAAGGCATAGGAATATTTCCAAAGTTATTTAGTGAGACTAGTATTATCCTGCTATGGTTTGAATGTTCGTCCTCTCCAAAATTTATGTTGAAATGTAATTACTGCGCTGGGCGTGGTGGCTCATGCCTGTAATCCCAGCACTTTGGGAGGCCGAGGCTGGCGGATCACCTGAGGTTGGGAGTTTGAGACCAGCTGACCAACATGGAGAAACCCCATCTCTACTAAAAATGCAAAAAATTAGCTGGGCTTTATGGCAGGTGCCTGTAATTCTAGCTACTCGAGAGGCAAGAGAATCGCTTGAACTTGGGAGGCCAGAGGTTGCAGTGAGCTGAGATCATGCAATTGCACTCCAGCCTGGGCAACAACAGGGAAACTCTGTCTCAAAAACAAAACAAAACAAAAACAAATAAATTAGCTGGCCGTGGTGGCTCCTGTAATCCCAGCTACTCCGGAGGCTGAAGCAGGAGAATTGCTTGAACCCAGGAGGCGGAGGTTGTGGTGAGCTGAGATCGTGCCATTGCACTCCAGCCTGGGCAACAAGAGCAAAACTCCATCTGAAAAACAAAACAAAACAAAAATGTAATTGTTATTATAACATTAATAGAATTGGGATCTTTAAGAAGTAGTTAGGCCTTGTGGGCTCTGCCCCTATTAATGGATTAATGCCATTATAGCAGGGGTGGGTTTGTTATGCCGGGAGTGGGTTCATTAAAAAAAGATGTTTGGCCCCTTTTCTCTCTCTCGCTCTCTCACCTTCTGCCATGTCTACATTTAAGTCTATGACCCATTTAGATTTTTTATTAATATTATTTTTAATTAACCAATCATAATTGTATACATTTATGGAGTACAATGTGATGTAGACATAAAACTATAATTTTTTAAAAAATAAAAAATAGGCAAAAATTTTCAGCATTTAGTGCTAGGCAAAGTGTTTAGATTTGATACCAAAAGCATGATTCATAAAAGAAAAAATTGATAAATCGAACTTCATCAAAATTAAATTTTTTTTGGCCAGGCGCGGTGGCTCACACCTGTAATCCCAGCACTCTGGGAGGCCGAGGCGGGCGGATCATGAGGTCAGGAGTTAGAGACCAGCCTGGCCAACATGGTGAAACCCTGCCTTTACGAAAAATACAAAAAATTAGCTGGGTATAGTGGCAGGCGCCTATAATCCCAGCTACTCAGGAGGCTGAGGCAGGAGAACTGAATTGCTTCAACTCTGGAGGCAGAAGTTGCAGTGAGCTGAGATCACACCACTGCACTCCAGCCTGGGTGACAGAGTGAGACTCTGTCTCAAAATAAATAAATAAATAAATAATATATATATATATATTTTTTGCTGTTTATGTCCATGTGAAGAGGATGAAGACAAATTATATGCTAGGAGAAAATATCTGCAAACCAAATATCCAGCAAAGGACTAGTATCTGGAATATACAGTGATCCTTACTTCTCCTTGGTTTCACTTTCTGTGGTTTCAGGTATCTGCTCTCTGTCAGTATCTGAAAATATTAAATGGAAAATTTCAGAAATAAACAATTCATAAGTTTTAAATTGTGCACTGTCCTGAGTAACATGACAAAATCTCATGCCAGTCCTCTCCCCCTCACTGGGATGTGAGTCATTCCTTTGCCTGGGATATCCACGCTGTCCACACTAGCTACCTGGAAGTCACTTAGTAGCCATCTCAGTTACCAGACTGATTGTCCCAGTATCACAGTGCCTGTGTTCAAGTAACCCTTATTTTATTTAATAACACTTTACTAATAATAACTTAATTATTGGCTGGGTGCAGTGGCTCATGCCTATAATCCCAGCACTTTGGGAGGCTGAGGCAGGTGGATCACGTGAGGTCAGGAGTTCGAGAGCAGTCTGGCCAACATGGCAAAATCCCATCTCTACTAAAAATAGAAAAATTAGCTGGGCGTGGTGGCGGGTGCCTGTAATCCCAGCTGCTTGGGAGGCTGAGGCAGGAGAATCGCTTGAACCCGGGAGGCAGAGGCTGCAGTAAGCCGAGATCGCGTCACTGCACTCCAGCCTGGGTGACAGAGTGAGACTCTGTCTCACAAAAAATCCCAAAAAACTTAATTATTAGTTATTGTTGTTAATCTCTTACTGTGCCTAATTAATAAATTACACTTTATCCTGGGTGTGTATGTGAAGGAAAAAACATAGTATGTACGGAGCTCAGCACCATCTGTGTTTCGGGCATTCACTGGGGGGGGGGGGGTCTTGGAATGTGCCTCCCGAGGATAAAGGTGGAATACTGTTTAAAAAACTCTCAAAACTCAATAGTAACAACAGCAACAAAAACAAACAAACCATCCAGTTAGAAAAAGAGCAAAAGACATGAACAGGAATTTTATTGAAAAAGATACAGGATGACAAAATAGGCATACGAAAGATGTTCAACATTATTAGCCGTGAGGGAAATGCAAGTTAAAATCACAATGAGATGCCCTGTACAGTCATCCCTCCATTTCCATGAGGGGTGCTGGAACCGACCATATCCATGAGGGGTTGGTTCCAGCGCCCCTCTTCCCCAACAGACAGCAAACTCCACGGATGCTCACGTCCCTGATGTAAAATGGTGTACCTAACCTACGCACTGCTAACCTATGTAGTCCTCCTGTATACTTTAAATCATCTCTAGGTTACTTCTAATACCTAATACAGGCCGGGTGCAGTGGCTCATGCTTATAATCCCAGTGCTTTGGGGGGATGAGGTGGGAGGATTGCTTGAGGCCAGGGGTTTGAGACCAGCCCAGGCAATAGTGAAACCCTGTCTTTACAAAAAAAAAAAAAAAAAAAATTTTTTTAAATTAGTTGGGCATGGTAGTGCATGACTGTAGTCTTAGCTGCTTGGGAGGCTGAGGTGGGAGAATTGCTTGAGCCCAGGGTTCAAGGCTGCAGTGAGCTGTAATCACAGCGTTGCACTCCAGCTTGGGCAACAGAGTAAAGACTCTGTCTCTTAAAAAAAAAAAAAGTTAAGAAAACCCTAATACAATATAAATGCTAGGTTAATAGTTGTCATATTGTATTGTTTAGGAAATAAGGACAAGAATTTTTTTTTAACATATTCAGTACAGACACAACCACCGTCTTTGAAATAAAATATATTTTTGATCCTCAGTTGGTTGAATGCATGAACATGGAACCCATGGATATGGAGGACTGACTGTATATCTATTAGAATGGCTACAGTAGAAAATGACAACACCAAATGCTGGCAAGGAAATAGAGAAACTGAATTACTCATGCATTTACTAGCAGAAATATAAAATGATATCACAACTCTGGAAAACAATTTTGCAGTTTCCTATAAAATGATATATGCACTCACCACAAAACCCAGCAGTTGCACTGTTGGGCATTTATCCTGGAGAAATAAAAACTTCTTTTTTTATTTTTGTTTTTATTTTTTATTTTTTATTTTATTTTTTTTTGAGACGGAGTCTTGCTCTGTTGCCCGGGCTGGAATGCAGTGGCGTGATCTTGGCTCACTGCAACCTCCGCCTCCCAGGTTTAAGCGATTCTCCTGCCTCAGCTTCTGGAGTAGCTGGGATTATAAGCAGCCTGACATCATGCCCAGCTAATTTATATATATATATAAAAATATATGTCTACGATTGTTTGGTCTGTCCACCTGGAGTCTTCGTCCCTCTAGTCTTCCACTCCCCTCCAGAAGATGAAGCTTCCTAAATCTCAGACCACATCATGCAGATACAGGAATGTTTCTTATATACACACACACACACACACACACACAGAGTTTTGCTCTTGTTGCCCAGACTGGAGTGCAATGGCGCGATTTCGGCTCACTGCAACCTCCACCTCCCAGGTTCAAGTGATTCTCCCGCCTCAGCCTCCCAAGTAGCTGGGATTACAGGCATGCACCACCATGCCCAGCTAATTTTGTATTTTAGTAGAGATAGGGTTTCTCCATGTTGGTCAGGCTGGTCTCGAACTCCCAACCTCACACGTTATGCCCGCCTTGGCTTCCCAAAGTGCTGAGATTACAGGCGTGAGCCACTGCAGGCCCGGCCTGTATTTTTGTATAGATAGGGTTTCACCATGTTAGCCAGACTGGTCTTGAACTCCTGACCTCAGGCGATTCACCTGCCTTGGCCTCCCAAAATGCCAGGTCTACCCTGTCCAGCTTGAGCCACTGCACTTTGTCCCGGCTAATTTTTGTATGTTTAGTAGAGACGGGATTTCACCATGTTGGCCAGGCTGGTCTCCAGCTCCTGACCTCAAGTTATCCACCCACCTCTGCTTCTCAAAGTGCTAGGATTACAGGCTTGAGCCACCGTGCCTGGCAGTATACTATAGTTTTGCAAACTGTTACCCTTGGAGAAAACTGGACAAAGTGTACAAAGAGCCTCTCTGTATTGCTTCTTACAACTGCATGTGTATCTGCAATGATCTCAACAAAAATGTCAATTAAAAAAATTATCAAAAACTTACTGACCCTCTCATTGTCCCTCCCCGCAAAAAAGGATCTGAATTAAAATGTTTTAAGGAACAGATAATTTTCCATGTTATTTAAAGTGGTTCAGCACATATGAAGAGATGGAAACCATTTCATTTATTATACTCAGATAATGTCAATACCAAAAAACCACACATGGAACCCCAGTGTGAAAAGACTGTAAAAGATGAAAGGTTGCTGGTAGAAACAAGAGTGGGGGGCTTGTACTCACTCACTTTCCTTCCCCTCTTCCCACTCTTTCCACCACAAACCCCTCCCTGCCTACTTCCCACCCACAACTACATTTTGGGTTTCTGTGGAAACTAAGGGCTGTGCAGCTTGCTTTTTGAAAATTACCTCTATTGCACAGTCCTAATTATGGAGAATTATTGCCATAAAAAATCCCAAACAAAATGCTAGCAAATTGAATCCAATTTAAAACAATTATCTACTATCACCATGAAGAAGAGTTTGTCTCAGGAGGGTTAAAATGGCATAAAAATGGAAAATATGTTACTGTGATATGGCATATCAGTAGGTTCTTATTGGACCTACTGATATGAGAAGTTTAAGAGATACTAAAAAAAGAGATTTAATGAAATTAATACCCATTCCTGAGTATTTTTCTTTTTCTTTTTTCTTCTAGACTCTTCGTCCAGGCTGGAGTGCAGTGGCATGATCTTGGCTCACTGCAATCTCTGCCTCCCAGGTTCAAGCGATTCTCCTGCCTCAACCTCCCAAGTAGCTGGGATTACAGGTGCCCGACGCCACGTCCGGCTAATTTTTGTGTTTTTAGTAGAAACGGGGTTTCCCCATGTTGGCCAGGCTGCTCTCGAATTCCTGACCTCAAGTGATCTGCCTGCCTCGGCCTCCCAAAGTGCTGGGATTATAGGTGTGAGCCACCATGCCCCGTGCTGATTAAAAAAAAAAAAATCCTATTTACCAATAATAGAAGGAAACATTTTTAACCTGATAGACTATGGGGCAAGGAAACATTCCTGTATCTGCATGATGTGGTCTGAGGTTTAGGAAGCTTCATCTTCTGGAGGGGAGTGGAAGACTAGAGGGACAAAGGCTCCAGGTGGACAGACCAAACAATCACAGACAATCGCACTGGTCCAGGCAAGCATAACAAGAGTCAGAACAGCAGTGCTTGCTGGGGTTGAGGCGGTTCTCCCAAGAGGTACCTGAGATTGGCTTGAGGGATGAGGGTGAAGGAGAAATTGAAATTGACTCAGGCTGGGCATGATGGCTCATGCCTATAATCCCAGCACTTTGGGAGGCCGAGGCAGGCAGATCACTTAAGTCAGGAGTTCAGGACCAGCCTGGCCAACATGACGAAACCCCGTCTCTACTAAAAATATAAAAGTTAGCTGGGCATGTTGGTGTGCGCCTGTAGTCCCAGCTACTTGGGAGGCTGAGGCAGGAGAATCCCCTGGAGGCAGAGGTTGCAGTGAGCTGAGATTGCACCACTGCACTTCAGTCTGGGCGACAGAGTGAGACTCCGTCTAAAAGCAGAAGAGAAAGGAGAATACAGAAGAATGACAAGAAGTCCTCAAAGAACCTAAAACATTTTTTGGTATTTGTGCAGGTACACCATGTTCTTTCAAAGTCGTTTAATTTCTATTCTCTCACTTAATCCTCACCCTGTGAGGCTTCCACAAGGTTCTGAACCTGAAGGCCCAGCTTGGGAACTCTGCCAAGGCACGTAAGGCCACAAAAGGTGATGGGCACAGCTCATTTTAGAGGCTGCTCTTCCCCACAAAACATGTGAAAATATACCACCTGCCATACTGAATGTAATTCATACAGAACCAGGTGAGAGCTGAGTTGAGCTGCAATTGACTAGCTGCCTAGTGCTACATTTAAACATGTATTCATATTAATTTCTGAGTTGCCTTTTATACTTCAGAGCCCATCCATTCTTCCTGGGATCTAACATTTCTAAGATTCCCTTTAAAAGCTTCCCAACCAGGTCATACTGCAGTAGCTCAAGGATGTAATCCCAGCACTTTGGGAGGCCCATGCTGGAGGATCACTTGAGCCCAGGAGTTTGAAAGCAGCTTCGGCAACATAGCAAGAGCCTATCTCTACAAAAAATATTTTTAAAGTTAGTTGGGTGGTGTTGTGCTTGCTTGTAGTCTCAGCTGTTCGGGAGGCTGAGGCGGGAGGATTGCTTGAGCCCAGGAGTTTGAGGCTGCAGTGAGCCATGATTGCACCACTGCACTCCAGCTTGGGTGACAGGGTGTTGCTTTTTTTAATTTTAATTTTTTAAAGCTTGTCAATCTTAGACACTTGAACCCAACAACCTTGTGGATACAATGCTCTAGAACTCTGCCATGCCAATCCAGGCTTCTTCTTCTTTTTTTTTTTTTTTGAGATGGAGTCTCGCTCTGTTACCCAGGCTAGAGTGTAGTGGCACGATCTCAGCTCACTGCAACCTTCACCTCCTGGGTTCAAGCGATTCTCCCACCTCAGCCTGCCCAGTAGCTGGGATTACAGATGCCCAACATCATGCCCGGCTAATTTTTGTATTTTTGTAAAGACGGGGTTTCACCATGTTGGCCAGTCTGGTCTCAAACTCCTAACCTCTGATGATCCGCCCACTTCGACCTCCCAAAGTGCTGGGATTACAGGTGTGAGCCACCGCGCCTGGCCCAGTCCAGGCTTCTGAAGTCCTAAAGATCCTCACAGAGCATGACAAGGAACATGGGACCAATGGTTGGAATACCAAACTTAGAAGACTTATACGAGACAAAGAAAAAGGAGTGTGGGCAAAATGAGTGGCGGGCAGGAGGCAAGCTGCCAAGGCTTTGGGCAGGAGAGCGGGTGATGGTGCTCAAATAGCTCCCACCTAACTCAGGGAGAATTTCTTTCTAATTCCGCCAAAGACATACAGTTTTCTCCTCTTGTAGCTGAGAAAAACTCTTCTGGGTCTTGCCCCTTTTGACTGACAAACTATAGAGCAGATTCTATGACCGCCAGGTCTAAGCGGAAGGAAGGGAGAGCACAGGTTTCCCATGCCGTGCATCTCTGTCTCCACTACCAAGTTGAGAATGCTTCTTAACTCTTCTGTCACTTTCCGGTTGTCATGTGCAATTTGACTGTCTAATCCCACTCATAAAACTCTTGGCTTTTCCCCATGAGGCCTTCAGAAGCAGTCTTGTGGCATTTATTTCTATTTCTATTTCTTTCTTTCTTTTTTTTTTTTTTTTTAGATGGAGTCTTGCTCTGTCGCCCAGGCTGGAGTGCAGTGGCGCCATCTCGGCTCACTGCAAGCTCCACCTCCCGGGTTCACGCCATTCTCCCGCCTCAGCCTCCTAAGTAGCTGGGACTACAGGCGCCCGCCACCACACCCAGCTAATTTTTTGAATTTTTAGTAGAGACGGGGTTTCACCGTGTTAGCCAGGATGGTCTTGATCTCCTGACCTCGTGATCTGCCCACCTCGGCATCCCAAAGTGCTGGGATTGCAGGCGTGAGCCACCGCGCCCGGCCATTTATTTCTATTTGTATTCATTATTTTTTTTTAGTCTGCATAACAGGTCTGATCACACTTTCAGGCACACCTTTCCGGAAGGACCACTGGTTTATTTAGATGGATTTGGACATGGGTAGAGGGAAATTTACAGTACAGATGAGCTCTAGAGCCCATTTCTCTTGCTCTCTGCAATGTAGGTATTTTTGTTTTTGTTTTTGCTTTTAAATGATCAGCCTTGAGTGACTCGATGTACACCTGTGGGTTCCAGATTCAGGAAATGTTTGATGCTTTTTCATACTGTTGCAAATGGTATTTAGTTTGAAATTTCATTTTCTATTAGTTTGTTGTTCCCGTATAGAAATACAACTGATTTTTGAACTGACTTTTATCTCCAGATTCCCTAATAAATTCATTTATTAATACTAATGGTTAATCTATAGGTTCTTTCAAATTTTCTGTGAATCACAGCAGTTTTATTTATTTCCGATCATTATGGTTTGTTTGTTTGTTTGTTTGTTTTTGAGACTGAGTCTCACTCTGTTGCCCAGGCTGGAGCACTGTGGAGCAATCTCGGCTCCCTGCAACCTCTGTATCCTGGGTTCAAGTGATTCTCCTGCCTCAGCCTCTCAATAGCTGGGATTACAAGTGCGCGCCACCACGCCCAACTAATTTTTTTGTATTTTTAATAGAGACAGGGTTTCACCATGCTGGCCAGGCTCATCTGGAACTCCTGACCTCAGGGCCAGGCTGGTCTGGAACTCCTGACCTCAGGTGATCCACCCACCTTGGCCTCCCAAAGTTCTGGGATTACAGGTGTGAGCCAATGCGCCTGGCCCATTATGGTTCTTATCCTTTCTCTTGCCTTCTTGCACTGCCTCTGGCCTCTGGCACATTGTTGATTAAAACAGTGCTCACGGGAAAACTTGTCTTGTTCCTAACCCCAGGGGAAGAACACTGACTGTTTCACATTTAAGTGTGCTGTCAGGTGTAGATTTAGTAGATTCTCTCTATCAGACCCCTCCCATGCACCATTCTGGATTCTCTGCCTCACATCTTGGTCTAGCTGTTGCTGCTAGAAGCATCTTTTCACGGGCTCTGATCACCATCCCAGACACACTTTGACAGCACCTCTCTTCATGCCACACTGTGTGACTCTTCCCTCACGCCCAGAGGGTTTCCCGGCACACACTGAGGTGGCAGACACTGTGGGTCCGCAGTGGGTGTCCCTAACAGTGTAGCCTTAGGGCCAAGCTTTGACTGGTGAAGACAGAGCCAGTTGATCAATTCTTCCCCATTTCTCCCCTTCCAGACAGACTGTGCTGAGAAGCTGATGGTCCCATCTGACTGTGCATTAACAGGCAGGGGCCAGCTGGTAGTGCCTCCTCCATCGCTCTCCCTCCTTCCCCACCACCCACACCAAGCTCCTTGGGATTGCCTCAGGTTCGGTTGTCTGGGAAGCTCTGACCAAGATATTTAATAACAGGCATGACCTAGAAAGCAGACCCTTAAAAAAGAATTTTGGAGTAGGATTACTCACCTTAAGGTCATCTCAAGGACCTCATTATTAATGATTGGGAGGGGGATATGGTAATACGTGGTATGCAGTGTCATCAAAATTATTAAGCTTTTGGCCTGCGGTGAATTTGGAAAAGGTACATGCAGAAAGTGAGGCATTTGCTTATGCAGTGGCTGTGGCCCTCGGATGCCATGCATCAATGAGAGGCATGAGGATTGTGGCGCACACTTGTTAGTGTTCATGGTAGGCTCAGGCCAGCCAGCTGTCAACTCCAGGTGCACTCTGAAAGTGACAAATGAGAAACTTACCTCCTAATGTTGCCAAGAACTGTGCTTAAAATCAGTACCATCGATTTTTGTTTCATGTATCTGGAAGCTACGTTATGAGGTGTGTGCACAGTTAAGATTGTTCTGTTTTTTTCTTGATGAATCAACCTTTCTATTGGAATGAAATGTCTTTCTTGATCTTTAGGAATACTCTTTCTCTTGAAGTTTACCTTGCCTGCTATTTTAATAGTCACGCTAGCTTTCTTATGTTTAGAGTTTGTATGGTTGATCTTTCTTTTTTTTTTTTTTTTTGAGACAGAGTCTCATTCTATCGCCAGGCTGGAGTGCAGTGGCATGATCTCGGCTCACTGCAACCTTCACCTCCTAGGTTAAAGTGATATTCCTGCCTCAGCTTCCCAAGTAGTTGAGACTACAGGCACCTGCCACCACACTTGGCTAATTTTTGTATTTTTAGTAGAGACAGAGTTTCACCATGTTGGCCAGGATGATCTCCATCTCTTGACCTCGTGATCCGCCCTGCATGGTAGATCTTGCAAAGTGTCTTTATGATTAAAGTGTGTTTCTTGCTGGTCACGGTGGCTCACACCTGTAATCCCAGCACTTTGGGAGGCCAAAGCAGGCAGATCACTTGATTCCAGGAGTTTGAGACCAGCCTGGCCAACATGGTAAAACCCTGTCTCCACTAAAATACAAAAAAAAAAAAAAAAAAAAAAATCAGCTGTGCATGGTGGCATATGCCTGTAGTCCCAGCTACATGGGAGGCTGAGGCAGGAGAATTGCTTGAACCTGGGAGAATTGCAGTGAGCCGAGATCTTGCCACTGCACTCCAGCCTGGGCGATAGAGTGAGACTCCATCTCAAAAAAAAAAAAAAAAAAAAAAAAAAATTAGCCAGTATGGTGGCACGCACGTGCCAGTAATCCCAACTACTGGGGAGGCTGAGGCAGGAGACTTGCTTGAACCCAGGAGGCAGAGGTTGCAGTGAGCCACTGCACTCCAGCCTGGGTGACAGAGCGAGACTCCATCTTAAAAATAAATAAAATAAAATAAAATGTATTTCTTATAAAGAACATATACAGTAGTTGGGTCTTGCTTTTTTTATTGAGTCTGCCAATTTCCACATTTTAACTGAGATATTTAGATAAGCATTTAAAAATCGATTGTGTTTTACTCTTTCATTGTTTATTTCAAAAGATAAATATATGTTTTTATATTTATATTTCCCCCTTCTTAAACAAAAGGGAATGTGCTTGGCTTTCCCTGCCCCTGAACAATACTTCATGAAGATCAACTCCTAGAAGTTCACAGGCATCTTCCTTGTTTCTTTTTATAGTTACAGAGCTCTCCATTGTTTTGGGTTGAATGTTTAGTCAACCCTTCCTATGGACATTTGGTTCCAGTCTTTTGCTATTGCAAATACAGTTGCAATGAATACTGTTGTATATATGTCTTTTTCATAGTTTGTCAATTTATCTTTTGCATAGATTTGTGGACGTGAGCTTGCTGGTCAGAGAACAAATGCATATGTAATTTTGCTCCATATTGCTAAATCCCCCTTCTTAGGGATTGCACTCTTTTGCATTTTGTAGGTGGGGCTTCTCCCATGGAAGTCTCTGAGTCAGGGTGACCCGGAGGGCTGCTGTCCATTATCCTGGGCCCATAAAGGCTAGAACACAGAATTCTTTACTCTGGAGCATTCAGTTTCTTGAAAAAGAGGTTATCTGATTGTTCGTTTGGAGGGAATATATATTGTTCCCAGGTGTTGGTGTTTCCACAGGTGCATGTGAAGTGGGTGGATTTGAACGTTGGTGGTGAGTCCACTTGTTCCATATGGACATCTTCCATAATTTTCTATTTCAGCTCGCATTTCACTCCCACCAAGCATTTCTGAATCCCAAGTCTCTCTAAGTTTGTGCGAGACTTGCTGACATCCTTCCCGGGTGTTACACTGAACACCTTACTCTTGGCTGGGACTTCTTCAGCCCACCTAGTAGCTACTCTTCTCCAGGTGCTCCTCATCTTGCAGAGCTTTGCTGAAATCTCTTGTGTGTGATCCACCTGCTATTCCTTCTACCATTGAAGGTTTATGCCTTTTAAATTAATTTAGTAGCATTTTATGAGTTTGAGATTGGGGAGAAGATAAATTTGTAGTGTTATTCCAACATTTTGATCCAGATGAGCACCAAAAATATGTAGAAGGAGGCACTGAAGCAGCTAGAGTATGAGGTTAGAAAAGGAAAGGGGTTTCTAATAAGGGCGGCTCTGGAACATTTATTTGGCCCTACTTCATGGCTTCTGAGAAACACAAGGGAAGGATCTGAATTATTTTGAAGTTGCTTTTTCTTTTCTTTTCTTTTTTTCGTTTTTTCTTTTCTTTTCCTTTCCTTGCTTTTCTTCTTCTTTTTTCTTCTGTTTTTTTGTTGCCCAGGCTGGAGTGCAGTGGCACGATCTCGGCTCACTGCAACCTCTGCCTCTCAGGTTTAAGCGAATCTCCTGCCTCAGCCTCCCCAGTAGCTGGGACTTACAGGCGTGCGCCACCACTCCCAGCTAATTTTTGTATTTTTGGTAGAGCTGGGGTTTCCCTGTGTTGGCCAGGCTGGTCTCGAACTCTGGGCCTCCAGTGATCTGCCTGCCTTGGCCTCCCAAAGTGCTGATATTATAGGCGTGAGCCCCTGCGCCTGGCCTGAAGTCACTTTTAGTTGTGAGATGCATGTTTCTCTGACTGAACCGCATGGCTTCTTGATACTTAAATGATCAACAAGTTAATTTGGAAAATAGAGCAGCTACTATGCTTAAAATATGGGACATGCTAAGATATTAGATTCAGCCACCCTACTTTCTGACATACATATGAGGCTTTAATCCTATTATCAAGCAAAAAATAAAAACAAAAAACACAACCCCAAACAACAATAACAAAGCAAGACATCTGCAGAATTGTGTTATGCTCAATTTGTGGGGGCCCTTGCATACGCCCTACATTTTCTCAGATGCCTTTTTCCTTGTAAGACTAAAATATAAAATGAGTATTTGTCCTTATAAATGGTATAAGTCTCACTTGCAAAATGATCTAACTCGTATATATCCAGGGTCATAATACCTTGTATCAGTCAAGGGGTTAAGATGGGAACAAGTCAACCCTGTTGTCAGGGAATGCGTGGTTTAGTGGAGGAGGTAGAGGAGGTGGACCAGCTAAGAGACAGTTACAAAATGACGTGATGCTTGCTGTTATAGCGCAGTGTTCAGATGAGTCAAGGATTTAATTATCATAGCTGACAATGTACATTTTTATACATGCTCACTTTGACAGTGCATATATTAAAACTGAAGCATTACAGAGACAATTGGCTTGGTCCCTAAACCGAGATGACTTAGAGACTCATGAGACACTTACATTTTTGTGAGATAGCCTGTTGTCGTGGAAACATGCCTCAGCCTCCCCAGTAGTTGGGATTACTAGCATGTGTGTGCCACCACACTGGATCCCAAAGGCCTAGGTTTGATTCCCATTCCTACTTTTTATTTCTATTCAGGAAGTTCCTTAACCCTCTCTACGACTCAGTTTCCTCATTTGTAAAAGCATGGGGTCCAGGAGCCATGGCTCATGCCTGTGATCTTTGGGAGGCTGAGGCAGGAGAATCGCTTGAACCCGGGGGGGGCAGAGGTTGATATGAGCCGAGATCACACCACTACTGCATTCCAGCCTGGGAGACAGCGAGGCTCTGTCTCAAAAAAAAAAAAAAAAAAAGAAGAGCACTAAAGAGCTAGCCCTTTTCTCTCCATGCGAAGGCACTAAGGCTTTGTAGGGACAGAGCAAGAGGCAGCCATTTGCAAGCCAGGAGGAGATACCGAATCAGCCGACCAGATACCGAATCAGGCAGAAACTTGATCTTGGACATCTAGCCTCCAGAACTGTGAGAAAATGTATTTGTGTTGTTTAAGCTACCCAGTCTGTAGGTTTTCGGTTTTTTCTTTTTTTTTTTGACAGGCTTTCACTCAGTTGTTCAGGCTGGAGTGCAGTGGTGCAATCTCAGTTCACTGCAACCTTTACCTCCTGGACTCCACTATCCTCCCACTTCAGCCTCCTGAGTAGCTGGGACTATAGGCACGCACCGCTATGCCCAGCTAATTTTTTGTATTTTTCATAGAGACAGGATTTTACTATGGTGCCCAGGCTGGTCTAGAACTCCTGGGCTCAAATAATCAGCCTGCCTCGGCCTCCCAAAGCTCTGAGATTACAGGCATGAGCCACCATGCCTGACCTGCAGTCTGTAGCTTTTTTTTTTTATTACAAAAGTCTGAGCAGCCTGATACAATAATGTTCCAATCTCTGCTATTTTCTGTTATTATTATTATTTTTTTTGAAAGGGAGTTTCATTCTTGTGGTCCAGGCTGGAGTGCAATGGCACAATCTTGGCTCTCTGCAACCTCCGCCTCCCAGGTTGAAACAATTCTCCTGCCTCAGCCTCCTGAGTAGCTGGAATTACAGGTGCCAGCCACCACTCCTGGCTAATTTTTGTATTTTTCGTAGATACAGGGGTCTTGCCATGTTGGCCAGGCTGGTCTCGAATTCCTGACCTCAGGTGATCCACCTGCCTTGGACTTCCAAAATACTGGGATTACAGGCATGAGCCACTGCACCTGGCCTTTTTTTTGTTTTTTGGATAGGAGCCATCCTAATGGGAGTGAGGTGTGGGCTTAAGAAATAGAAACCATGGTGGTTCCTAACCTTATCCAGAGCAGAGAATCTAAGAATCTGGTGAAAACTCTGCGCCTTCTCCCTAGAGAAATGCCCATAAATATACCATTTCACATAAAATTTAAGTAAGTTTCTCTAAGGCACCATAAACCTCAAATTATAAATCCTCGACCTAGCGTAACAAAGTGTCCTTAGATCAGTAAAACATACTCAGCAGTTTTTAAGAATTGCATTGGTAGGCCCGGCATGGTGGCTCACACCTGTAATCCCCGCACTTTGGGAGGTTGAGGTGGGTGGATCACTGGAGGTCAGGAGTTTGAAACCAGCCTGGCCAACATGGCAAAATCCCGTCGCTACTAAAAATACAAAAATTAGCTGGGCGTGATGGTGTGTGCCTGTCATCCCAGCTACTCGGGAGGCTGAGGCAGGAGAATCGCTTGAACCTGGGAGTTGGAGGTTGCAGTGAGCCGAGATCACGCCACTGCACTCCAGCCTGGGTGACAGAGCGAGACTCCGTCTCAAAAAAAAAAAAAAAAAAAAAGAATTGCACCGGTAGTTGTCTTCTCTATTTCTTCCATATACTTATTGGGCATTTATTATCTGGCTAGTGCTGTGCTAAATACTCAATTATATTATTATATATATAATATTATACATACTTATTTACATTGCATGTTGTATTTTTATACAATAAAAACTATATTATATATAATCATTATATATTGTATTTTTCTACCTTAAAACAACCCTGTGGAATAAAGCTATTTTACCACTTTGCAGATGAAGAAACAGGCTGATGGATGCTGGTCATCTATTCAAGGTTCCCACTGCAGTCCCTGGAGGAGCTGGGATTCTTTGAGCTTAAAGATGTTAGTGTAATTGGGGACATGTACAGACACTGTGTGAGAAGGCTGCACCCATGGCAGATGCCTGGGGCTAGTGAGCACCCTCTAATGTTTTCCGGGAGAGGGCAATTATTTGCAATAGTTGACTCCGCCCAAGTTTATCAACAGATGTCCAATCGCTGACCTTCAGATGCTTTCTAGAATTCCCGGGGTTCCTAAAGCTTCCTAATGCTTTGATGACAACCTCTCTTCTAGGAGTCCAAGGGGGGTAGCACTGTGTTTCAATGATGAGGTCAACAGAGAAAGACTACCCAGAACAAAATCAGAATGTCCTGTTTTATGAAGATAAATCAGACATAGAAGTGGGAAATTAAAAAATATATATATCGTGGAACTTCCTGTTTTCACTTCTGCTACCATGACTACCATTCAGGGATCCATAGCACTTGAAATCAAGCAGGCATAGTATCTGTTCAATCTACTAAAAAATACTGAAAAATAAAGGAAGTGCCATAGCCTTGCTGCCAGAGCTACTCATTTTCTTTTTCTTTTTTTTTTTTGGAGACAGAGTTTCGCTCTTTTTGCCCAGGCTAGAGTGCAATGGCGTGATCTCGGCTCACCGCAACCTCTGCCTCCTGGGTTCAAGCGATTCTCCTGCCTCAGCCTCCTGAGCAGTTGGGATTACAGGCATGTGCCACCATGCCGGGCTAATTTTGTATTTTTAGTAGAGACGGGATTTCTCCATGTTGGTCAGGCTGATCTCAAACTCCCAACCTCAGGTGACCCACCTGCCCCGGCCTCCCAAAGTGCTGGGATTACAGGAGTGAGCCACTGCGCCAGGCCTCTTTTGCATTTTTGTAAATGGTAGCCATTACTGAGCCATGTTATCACCTACTGGAAAGGGATATTCCTTGGCCCTGGACTCAGAGTGATAGCAGTGGCAAATCGTTATGGGTTTGCAACAAGCTCAGTTCTTGCCTCCTCAGAAGAAAGACTTCAACCAAAGGGCATAAGGCAGAGTGACAGACAGAGGCAAGTTTTAGAGCAGGAGTGAAAGTTTACTAAAAAGCTTTACAGCAGGAACGAAATGAAGTAAAGTACACTTGGAAGAGGGCCAAGCGGGAGACTTGAGAGAGTCAAGTGCACTGCTTGACCTTTGACTTGAGGTTTTACACAATGGCATGCTTCCGGGCTCTGCATCTCTTCTTCTTGATTCTTCCTTGGGATGGGCTGTCTGGGTGCACAGTGGCCTGCCAGCCCTTGGGAGGGGTCACACGCGCAGTGTATTTAACTGGAGTTGTGTGCATGCTCACTTGAGGCATTCTCCCCTTACCAGTGTTCCTGGAGGAAGGTCATATACCGGTTAAACTCCGTCATTTTGCCCCTTAGTGTACATGCTTGAACCCACTCACCCAACTCTAGAGATCTCACTGGGAAGCTGCTGATCGCTAGTTTCAGGTGTTTCTCTCTACTGGGAGACTGCCTTTCCCAGGCACCAGCTGTGACCAATTCCTAGGTTCGTGCAAAAGTAATTGCGGTCTTTGTCATTAAAACCAATAACAAAAACCACAATTACTTTTTACTGACCTAAATATTATTTTAGTGAGACAGCATAATAAATGCTTTACCATCACCTGATGGTTGCCTGACATTCCTGGTGGTTGGGAGGGGTCCTCTCCTGCCCTGCTCATGGCTGGCTAGCTACCTACTGTAACAAGAGCACAGGCTGTCAAGCAGGCTTTTGGCTTTCCAGACAGGGCCCATGGATTTTGTGAATGCAGCCACTATTTATTGATGTAATCGCTCCACCCTATAGGGCTGGAGTTGTGCTTGGCCACAGAATGCCAGATGGCCGTTAGGTACCAGCTGCTTCCACCCAAGAACACTGTCACTCACAGAATGCAGCTGCACAGATACCAAGATGGAAGCCCCAACAGTTATCATGGATGTTAAGAAATCCTACCACCACTTCAAATCACAAGACTAGCTAACATATATTGAATGCTTATCACACATCAGGTGCTGTGCTAAGCACTTCATGTGGATTATGAGTTCCTTAAATCCTTCTAACAAGCTATCATTTGACTTTCCAGGGACTCTTCTAAGAATAAACCTATCGTTGAACTACAGCACCGTTTTAGGAATTGTGGGAGTCTTCCCTTCCAACCCAACCACTGTGTTCTCTTGGGGAATCCTTGAAGAGCTCAATGAATGCTGCCCACTAAGTGTCCTCACACTACACGCTCCTTGTCAGCTTTACAGGATATGTGGATTCTGGGAGCCTTACCTCATTCTCTGTTGAAGAGAAGATACAACATAGTTTTTTGTTTATTGCCTGTGTGATGCTAGATCAGCTTGTGCCTTAAACTTGGTATTGAAGGGGTGACCTAGACAGAAACTGCCCAAAGAATGAAATTTATTTGCTAATAAGTATGAATTGTCTGCAAGCAAAGGATGCATTTTATTGGAAAAATGTATCATGTCAACATATTTTTACCATATTATCTTGGCTATATTATAACAGTATAATGGAAAGTTATTGACAGGAAGGAACCTATGTTTTCAGTAAACCATCATAGACCATAGAATTAGTCTGCCACTGAAAAGGCTGTATTTATGATTATTGTAGGCAACTTGAGAAAAACCCCTGAGGGAACTTATGGTCAGGTGCAGTGGCTCACACCTGTAATCCCAGCACTTTGGGAGGATGAGGTGGTTGATTCCTTGAGCTCAGGACAGACTGTGGGCAACGTGGCAAACCCCATCTCTACAAAAAATAGAAAAATTAGCCGGGCGAGGTGGTGCGTACTTGTAGTCCCAGCTACTCAGGAGGTAGAAGTGGGGGGGATCACCTGAGCCCAGGGAGGTCAAAGCTGCAGTGAGTCATGTTTGCGCTACTGCATTCCAGGCTGGATGACAGAGCAAGACCCTTTCTCAAAAAAAGAAGTGATCTAGATTTTTTTTTTAAAACATGCTGATAGTACAGAAACATTTCTGGGGAATAATTTGACTGCAAGAGACGTTTTCAAAAAGAACTAAGATAGTTTTGATCCTATCTCAAACCTCCCCTTTAATGATTGAGGCTTTACATCAGTTATTTACAAGAAACCTGGAATGTCGACAGTAAAATTTGTAATAATGGTGCAGTTACAAAATTTGTGTCTAAAGGTTTTATGAGTCATTATCAGCACAGCTTATTACTCAGTGGTCTAAGAGAATGGCCACAAAGTTGCTGCAAGTATCTCATCCCTCAGCACACAAGAACTGCCTGTGTAGAAGTACTAATCTGTCGGCATCTCTGGACTTGCTTCAGTCATTTCTGATCAGATTTAGCTTACTGTCTCTAAGACAAACAAGAGTATATTTGGGTTATTTATTTGTATCTATTCAGTTTTTTATCAGAGTTTTTTTTTTTTTTTTGAGACAGAGTCTCGCTTTGATACCCAGGCTGGAGTGCAGTGGTGCAATCTCGGCTCACTGCACCCTCCGCCTCCTGGGTTTGAGAGATTCTCCTGCCTCAGCCTCCCAAGTAGCTGGGATTACAGGCACCCACCACCATGCCCAGCTAATTTTTGCATTTTTAGTAGAGATGGGGTTTCACCATGTTGGCTAGGCTGGTCTAGAACTCCTGACCTCAAGCAATTTGCCCATCTCAGCCTCCCAAAGTGCTGGGATTACAGGCGTAAGCTGCCGCACCTGGCCCTATTTGGCTGCTCCTGTTAGCCCTTTTGCACGGGGCTGGATTCCCTCAATTCACTTTTCCATGCAGACAGCTGGAGTAGGGACAATCAAATTATTTACTTTATAAATTATGCCATCATTACTTCTAAGAGTACTGGTGTCCATTACATCCTTTTCAAAGACTTTCACTGATCAGCTGAGATATCTGGCTTTTTAAGATCCAGATTTTTTCTTTATCTTTGCCTCACTGTTTATCGATAGATATACCTGAAAATATAAAAGATTAACATGGTCCAGGGAAGCCAGTGTTTATGGAGTAACTATTTAAAGATAACTGGAGCGGACACTTGTTACTCTAGAAATTTCCCTGTATCTTCTGTTCCCATCCATATGGCTACTTTAGGAGTTGCCATCTTGGTTCAATGCCAGTCTGCCACTGGGCACAGTTGATTGGACCAAATTTAGCTTGCAAGTCAAGCTAGGCCAATCAAAGTTATTTCATGGAGAACTGGATTTGGAAAACAGAGGGTACTGTTTTTCTTTCTGGAAGCTTGATCGACAGGTGTCAAATATGCAAGCTGTTGGCAGCTCTGTGGTTTAGGGAGTACAGGGGTTGGTCCATAGCCAGAAGAAAAAGAGAAGCCAACACAACAAAGAGGGTAGAGGCTGGAGACAGAGGGTATTTCTGTTTCCTGGGGCTGCTGTAACAAATTACCACAAACTGGGTGGCTTATAATGACAGAAATTTAGGCCGGGTGCAGTGGCTCATGCCAGCACTTTGGGAGGCTGAGGCGGGCGGATCACGAGGTCAGGAGTTCAAGACTAGCCTGATCGATATGGTGAAACCCCATCTCTACTAAAAATACAAAAATTAGGCGGGTGTGGTGATGGGCACCTGTAATCTCAGCTACTCGGGAGGCTGAGGCAGGAGAATTGCTTGAACCTGGGAGGCAGAGGTTGCAGTGAGCCAAGATTGTGCCACTGCACTCCAGCCTGGGCGACAGAGCAAGACTCTGTCTCAAAAAAAAAAAAGAAAAGAAAAGAAAAAAGAAATCTATGTCACAATGTCACATACCCTTATCTAAACTAATTACCAACAAAGGGTTTGGGAACCCATGATTGGCTTGGACCTATGAGGATTCAGCCCTTGGGCTGGGGCTGTGATCAACCCCTTGTGAAACACAAAGCTGAGCACAGGAGGGCAGATGCTGTTCTGAATCGAAAGAGGAAAGGAGGGTGGGTGAGAAACGCATGTTAAGTAGGCAACCAGCAGTGTCAGTGACACATGGCCAGCTTATGTTTTCAAAATCCCAAATGACTCCAGGCACTTTCCACCAGATTTTTTAGCTTACCTCTAAACAGCCATCCATGTGCTGTAGGCAAATTTTGGCAGGAAGCACCAGAAGGTAGCATCCCGCCCCTGTTCTAATCTGCTTACTGTGCCTCTGACATCAGTAGCACAAAGGGTAAAAATCAGTGCAGTCAGCTCCCCTAATGGCTGTATGACTTTGGAAGTGGCTGTTTGAAAGGTGGTTTTAAGAGACCTGTAAAAGGACAGATATGCTTCATGGTTGTAGCTCCCAGGTAACAACTCTGAAGGACTCAACACCTGGATTCCTGGCCAGAGCCCCTCAGGTGGCCTCCATGTAGGTGCCATAGCAAAGAATCCCATTTTTTTTCAGCTAGGAAAAGGGAACAGAGGTGTGGTTCCGATCAGGGTGGTTGGTTTGAGTCCAAAAAAATCATCTGTTAAGCAACTACTAAAGGCAAAGATGGACCAAATTGACCTGTTCTTTGTGGGCTGTCTCCATCCAGCTGCTACAGGCTCTAAATGAGCCACCATATAGTATGGCGGCTCATACTATCGACTCAAGATAGTTGACCTTACAGGTCACCTGTGGAAAGCCATGGAACCCTGGCAGCAGGAACTATTTCTCTTTGGGACCAGGTTCTTGGAGAGAGAGACTAGGCTCAGCTTTCCTGCAACTTGCAGGGTTGAGTCAGGGGCATCTGGCCTGAGGCAGAGGCAGTCACTTGTGGGGACGGTGGGGAGTCTGTCCTAGTCCTCTCACCCCACCCTGGAGAGTTACCACCACTGAGGAAGGAGGAAGGAGATATTTCTGTTTGTCATCTCATGACATCATCACAGCAGCCAATGATGTGGGCATGGTTGGGAGTGGTGGCTGATGCCTGTAATCCCAGCACTTTGGGAGGCTGAGGCAGGCGGATCACTTGAGGTCAGGAGTTTGAGACCAGCCTGACCAACATGGTGAAACCCCGACTCTACTAAAAATACAAAAATTAGCTGGGCGTGGTGGTGCATGTCTGTAATCCCAGCTACTCAGGAGGCTGACACACTAGAATCACTTAAACCCGGGAGGTGGAGGTTGCAGTGAGCCGAGATTGCGCCATTGCACTCCAGCCTGGGTGGCAGTGAGACTCTATCTCAAAAAAAAAAAAAAGGATTGGACATTAGCACTCCCAAGTTACATTTAAGGAACCTGCGGTTCAGAGAGGATAAGTTGGTTTCCAGGTCACACAGCCAGTTAATGGATTCAGAGCCCACGCGAGGTCCTGATGGATTGGGACACTGGAGATAAACACATGATGGACAGTAGTTCAGGGGAGACCTGGAATGCTACTTGGGAGGGGACTCTCTGAAACAAGAGACAGCTTGGGGACATAGAAGTTGTCCAGAGAGGACAGAGCAGCAGGACAGGAGGTGAACGTGCATCCTCCTATGGCCACCGGTGGAAAATCATATGTATGGGATGCCCAAGGATCAGCTCTCTCCAGGGAGGTAGAGCTGGCTAGGATGGCAGTTTGTGGGAACAGTTTCTAGGAGGCAGGAAAGCACCAGGGGCTGCGGGGAATGGGGCCAAGGGTTGCTGCTGTTACTTGTGGATGCATTACTGAGACGGCTAGGGGGAGTCCTGGCCGAGAGGAAATCAGACTTGATCAGGGAGATAAAAGCATGGATCCGATTCAAGTAGTAGTGAGGCAAGGATGGAATAGGAAAGGAACAGCAAGCTGAAGGCCTTGGAGGGGCAAGAGCTGGGCCAGGCAAGTGGAGAACGCTGGACCCGAGGGTGGAGGCTGCCTAGAGCCCTTTATCATGCAGGGCTGCTTGGGGGCCTGAGGATGCCACACAAGGGAGGACCTGGCCAGCTGGCAGAGCGATGATGCCACCTGTGTGTTTCATCTGAAGAGGGTTTGTGACCTGGGGGCTGTATGTGTCCTGAGGGTAGAGAGGAGGAAAGATGGAAGATGAGGTTCTAGAGGGTTAGGGTAGAGAAAAGTGAGGATGTGAGATGCTGGAGGAAAAGTCTCCTGAAATTCATTCTGACAGCCCTAGCCCTGTCCTCTAATCTCATCTCCCTCCCGTTCCCTCCCCAATCCCCCTAGCGCAGCCTTTTTTTGGGACTGCCAGCCACCCTTAAAGGGAAGGCCCCAACCCTTCCCTCAACTGGGGACCTCAGGGAGAGCTGGCAGGGCCGTGGGGCCCAGAGGGCTGGCTTCCTTCTTGTCAGAGGCAAAACAAAGGCACCTCCAGGGCTCAATGAAAACTCAGTTTGTTTTCTGGCTGTGGCCAAGGGACACCTTTAATTGCAAAATTTAAAACCAGCCCTTGTTGGAAATTGCGACAAGGCCAGACCATATGGGAATGTTTCCCGATGGAAAGGAGCATCTGTTCTCTATAAGATATGCAAATGACATGTAATTGCACCTTCAGAGAGCTCTGTTTTCCGTCCCCAGCACAGTGCCCACAGGCGGGGGAATCTGACCATGGTTTAAAGTCCTCAGCCCTCCACCCACAAGACAGAGGATCCACGCTGAATCCACACTGCACGCTTCCCAAATTGAGGGACCCAGACCAGCAAGCGCCCTCTGCTGACATTCTCAGTCTTGTACTCAGGGTCCAGAAGGGGTTGAATAAGGCACAGACTGCATTCCTATTCTGTTCCAGGTTTTGTGCAAAGTGTGGTTGTTTCCTTTAACGTGGGAGAAAACCCCAGTGAGATCTCTTGCTTTGCAGACAAGGTAACCGAGGCTCGGAGGATTTATGTAGTTGGTCCGACATGTCATCTGGCACAGGGTGGGACTGAGATTCACAGCCAGGACTGACAGCTGGAAAAGCCCCTCCCGTGTCTTCTAACATTTACTGAGTGCCTAGGTCATTTCTTTAGCAAATGTTCTCTTATTCTGTCTCCTGTCTGCAAACGCCTGCGCTCTCTGTCTCTCAGTCTCTCTTTGTCCCTCCTCCCTCCTGGGAATGGCTGAATAAGGGTCTTCACAAGGAAGGATCATTCCTTCAAAATTAATGCCGCATTTGCTTAAAATGTATTAGAAATGTGTTACAGCAAAAAGCACTTACAATAGCACTGGTAAAATGAAAATGTACATTAAGAAAAATTAGGCTGGGCGTGGTGTCTCACGCCTGTAATCCCAGCACTTTGGGAGGTGGGAGGATTATGTGAGCTCAGGATTTCGACACCAGCCTGAGTAACATAGTGAAACTGTGTCTTTACAAAAAACAGAAAAATTAGCCGGGTGTGGTGGCATACACCTGTTGTCCTAGCTGCTCGGGAGGCTTAGGTGGGAGGATTGCTGGAGCCTGGGAGATCAAGGCTGCAGTGAGTTGCGATTTCATCACTGCACTGCAGCTTGGGTGACGGAGTGAGACCCTGTCTCGAAAACACCCAACAAACAAACAAAACAATCACCAAGCCATTTAGAGGAACCAGCCATTCTCTGCAGGAAGTAAAGGAACTAAGAGTTACCTCATCACCACTGCACCACCATCACCACCATCATCATCAGAATGGAGGTGATGCGGTGGGGTTTCCTGGCGCTGCTCTTCACGGCTTGTGAGGAGCTCTGTGCAGCAGCTAAGCCAGGTGAGAACACAAGTCATGGGCCCTGGAGTCAGCCCTTGTGGGAAGTGACTTCCTTCTCTGTGATCTCCTTTCCATCTGTAACATGGGGATCATAGTTCCTACATGATGGGTTTGTTCTGAGAGTTCAGGTGCTAATGTTTTTAGAAGAGTGCCTGGCCCCTAAGAAGTGTTTAATACACACTAGCTGTTACTACTTTTCAAGATCTTGCAGGAGACCCCGCGTGGTGATTTGAGAACTTCCCAGAGTCCTGGGGTGACACACAGTGATCGCTCTGGCTTCTTCCACCAGAGTCACCAGGGTTTTTGCCTTTTGTACACATCAGGAGGCTTTAAGACATTTGAAAAAATGCCTTAGATTATAGGGGTCATTTAATCTCCTTGAGCTCCATGAGGGCAGGGAATGTCACTTACAGCATCCTTAGTGTCCAGAGAGTTCCTGGCATGGAGGAGATGCTTGATAAATTCACGCTGAATTGAATGGTGTCTCCTTTTCCTTTTCTTTTTTTGTTTTTTTGATTTCCAGGGATGTGATTTTGGTTCACTGCAACCTCCACCTCCCGTGTTCAAGTGATTCTCCTGCCTCAGCTTCCTGAGTAGCTGAGATTACAGGCATGCAGTACCATATCAGGCTAATTTTTATATTTTTAGTGGAGATGGGGTTTTGCCATGTTGGCCAGGCTGGTCTCGAACTCCTGACCTCAAGTGATCCGCCCGCCTCGGCTTCCCAATGTACTGGGATTACAGGCATAAGCCACCAAGCCCATCATCCTTTTTCTTTTCTATAAAATGTAAAAAGAATGCCCAAGTTTTGGTATGAGTGACCTTTTTAAGGGAGATGTTCTTCCAGGAAAGCGCCTTGTTCACATACTCTGGGCCACTGTGCAGGGGCTCTGGAGGTGGTCTGACTCCTCCACCATTTAGTGCCAACCTCAGGGCATAGTGCCTGACCGAGATAGAGGAGAACAAGCCCTGGCAGTGTCTACGAAGCCAGAGGGAGTGGAAGACAGAACAGGAAGGGGAAGGAGGAGGGTGGCCAGTGTCCTCATGGGGAAGGGGCAGGTGGGCGGAGAGGCTGGGAGAGCCGGTGTCTACCCAGAGACTGCCACATGGCACCTGGGCCTGGTGCTCAGGGAGAAGTCCTCTGGCACCCCGTGGGTGGGTGGGGTGTTGCTAATGGCCAAGATGGGCTTTGGCATAGCTGCTCTAAGCCTGTGGGCATTCTCCTCCCAGCTAGAAAGGAGAGGGGCTGCTCCTGCCTGTACATGCCAGGGGAAGCTGTCGGTCAGCTGCAAAATGAGGACATTCTCAAGACCGGCCTCTGCAGCGGCTGCTCCCACGTCCCCAGCTCCGGCCCACTTGCCATATGTTCTGGGAGGGAAAATCACATCACTGAGGTTATTGTCCAGTGAACTGGTGATTCTGCTCTGGGGCCCTGTCGGAGCTGGAAGACTTTGTTTTTTGAATATCATTTCCTGGAGAAAGGTTATGGGGGAGGTGGGGGTTGCGGCAGGGTGGAGGGTTTTGCTGGATAAATAGACCTCTCTCCTTGTTTGTCCTGAGGAAGAGAGAATATTTCTGTCTTACAGATGAAACATCTGAGGCTCAGAGAGTGACTTCTCCAAGGCCACACAGCTAGGAACTTGGACTGAGTCTGTCTGGGATATTTTTTCTTTTCTTTTCTTTTCTTTCTTATTTGTTTTTGAGAGGGAATCTCTCTCTGTTGCCCAGGCTGGAGTGCAGTGGCATGATCTCAGCTCACCGCAGCCTCCACCTGCAGGGCTCAAAAGATTCTCATGCCTCAGCCTCCCGAGTAGCTGGGACTACAGGAGCGCACCACCATGCCCAGCTAATTTTTTGTATTTTAGTAGAGACGGGGTTTCACCATGTTGCCCAGAGTGGTCTTGAACTCCTGAGCTCAAGAGAGTCACCCGCCTTGGCCTCCCAAAGTGCTGGGATTACAGGCATGAGCCACTGTGCCCAGCCAGGATATTTTTTCTGAACACAACCTTGCTTTGCAAACTCTCAGCTCTGCACATTTGTATCCTCTTTCTCAGGCCCTACCTTCATGGATGAAAACCTCCCAGAGAGGGAGTGCAGAATAGCCCACCACCTACAGCCTCAGGGTTACTCTGCAGATGCCTTGAGCAGCCTCATCATGTGAGTTCTCAGCCCCAAACTTCCCCAGTCCCTGGATCTCATCTGTCCATCTGGTGATGACTGCAAAATGAAGTCACACTTACCCTTGTGCCCAAATTGCAGGTTCCGAGCCACTCATCCCCCCAGGCAAGAACATTAGCCTTCAAGGGTCTTCACTCATTCATGGGAGATCTCAGAGGGAGCCTCACACACATACCCACTCTGTCAGTTGCAACCCCAGACAACGCCCACCCCTTTTTCCTTTCTGGTTCTGGTTTCCACCTGTGCACTAGTCACAGTTTTCTTGTCATTATCACCACAAAAGGGGCCACCTGAAGAATGATGTGCTGCTGACGTCTGGGCCAATGTAGCTTGTTCAGTGTTTGAAGGCCCTCACTCACTGCTAGAATCTCCAAAAGACTCTCATAAAGGCAGCTTGAGCTTCCACCTCGAAGGTCTTAAAACTTGTCCAGGCCGGGTGTGGTGGCTCATGCCTGTAATCCCAGCATTTTGGGAGGCCGAGGCAGGGAAATCACCTGAGGTCAGGGGTTGGAGACCAGCCTGGTCAACATGGTGAAACCCCATCTCTACTAAAAATACAAAAATTAGCCAGGTGTGGTGGCGCATGCCTGTAATCTCAGCTACTTAGGAGGCTGAGGCAGGAGAATCGCTTGAGCCTGGAGGCGGAGGTTGCAGTGAGCCGAGATCACGTCATTGCATTCCAGCCTGGGTGACAGAGCCAGACTCTGTCTCAAAAAAAAAAAAAAAAAATCATGCATCCCTACTACATGCAAATCTGTTTAGTCACATAGTTTATACAGTTAGCACTGGATTTATATAGGGTGTACCTTAAAACCATGCACAAAGTAGAAATTACAAGGATACTTTTTCATAAATTATAAACATTAATGTATTATGCTCATTAAAGCCATATATAAAAAGAGAAATGTAAAATGGAGACATAAGAATAACTATAAAAATAAATTTAAGAAATAACTATATTGCACTGGACACAGTGGCTCACATCTGTAATCCCAGCACTTTGGGAGGCCAAGGTGGGCTGATCACTAGGTCAGGAGTTCGAGACCAGCCTGGCCAATATGGTGACACTCTGTCTTTACTGAAATTACAAAATTAGCCGGGCGTGGTGGTGCACACCTGTAGTCCCAGCTACTCGGGAGGCTGAGGCAGAGGCAGAAGAATTGCTTGAACCCAGGAGGCAGAGGTTGCAGTCAGCCGAGATCATGCCACTGCACTCCAGCCTGGGCAGCAGAGTGAGACTCTGTCTCAAAAAAAAAAAAAAAAAAAAAAGAAAGAAGAGAAATAACTATATTGGCTGGGCACGGTGGCTCACGCCTGTGATCCCAGCACTTTGGGAGGCCAAGGTGGGCAGATTACCTGCGGTCAGGAGTTCAAGACAAGCCTGGCTAACATGTTGAAACCCTGTTTCTACAAAAAAACTAAAAAAATTAGCCAGGCGTGGTGGCACGTGTCTGTAATCCCAGCTACTCAGGAGGCTGAGGCAGGAGAATTGCTTGAACCTGGAGGCAGAGGTTGCTGTGAGCCGAGATCACAACAATGCACTCCAACTTGGGCAACGATAGTGAAACTCCGTCTCAAGAAAAAAAGAACTATAAAAAATAAGTTATTGGCCAGGTGCGGTGGCTCACGCCTGTAATCCTAGCACTTTGGGAGGCTGAGGCAGGTGGATTACAGGGTAAGGAGTTTGGGACCAGCGTGGCCAATATGGTGAAACCCCGTCTGTTCTGGAAATACAAAAATTAGCTGGGCGTGATGGCAGGTGCCTGTTGTCCCAGCTACTTGGGAGGCTGAGGCAGGAGAATTGCTTGAACCTGGAGGCGGAGGTTGCTGTGAGCCGAGATCACAACAATGCACTCCAGCTTGGGCAACGAGAGTGAAATTCCGTCTCAAGAAAAAAAGAGCTAACTATAAAAAATAAGTTATTGGCCAGGTGCGGTGGCTCATGCCTGTAATCCTAGCACTTTGGGAGGCCGAGGCAGGTGGATTACAAGGTAAGGAGTTTGGGACCAGCGTGGCCAATATGATGAAACCCCGTCTGTTCTGGAAATACAAAAATTAGCTGGGTGTGATGGCAGGTGCCTGTTGTCCCAGCTACTTGGGAGGCTGAGGCAGGAGAATTGCTTGAACCTGGGAGGCAGGGGTTGCAGTGAGCAGAGATGGCGCCACTGCACTCCAGCCTGGGCAACAGAGTGAGGCTCTGTTTCAAAAAAAAAAAAAAAAAAGAAAAAGAAATAAGTTCTTATCTTTTCTTCCTCCACTCCAGTGAATTTTCTCCCCTCCGCACCCCCACAGGGTGCCTGCATCTCATTTTATTTATTTTTTATTATTGCTATTATTTTTGAGAGTAGCTGGGATTACAGGCAGGGACCACCACACCCAGCTAATTTTTTTTGTATTTTTAGTAGAGATGGGGTTTCACCATGTTGGCCAGGCTGGCCTTGAACTCCTGACCTCAGGTGATCTGCCCACCTTGGCCTCCCAAAGTGCTAGGATTCCAGGCATGAGCCACCGCGCCCGGCCTGCATCTCATTTTAGAAACCAGACTATTCTGTCAACATCTGCATACTTGCCAGCTGCCTATTTTACACGTGCAATTTCACTTAAGCTTCATTGCCACCCTGGGCGTTTCTACCTTTGCTTTCCATATCAGATCAGAAAACAAACTGAGCTAGGCTACGTGACTCATTCAGGACACACAGTGAGCAAGTTAGGAGCCTGATGTTGACTCCTGTATTCGTTTGCTCAGGCTGCCAACACCGACTGGGGGCTTCAATAATGGTAGCTTATTTTCTCACAGTTCTGGAGGCTGGAGTTCCAAGATCAAGGTGTTGGCAGGTCTGGCTTCTTCTGGGGCCTCTCTCCTTGGCTTGCAGATGGCTGCCTACTCATGGGGTCCTTACATGGTCTTTTCTCTGTGCTGACACATCCTGGTGTGTCTTCCTTTTCTTAGGAACAGCAGTTCTGTTGGATTAGGGCCCTGCTCTGTGACCTCATTCGAACTTATTACCTCCTTAAAGACCCTAACTCCAAGTACAGTCATGTTCAGAGACACTGGGGGTTAGGGTTCCAACATATAAATTTTGGGGGGACAAAATTCAACTCATAAGAGCTCCCAGGCCTATGCTCTCTAGTCACTGGGCTGCCCTGCTTGGCTGGTCTGAGCGTGTGAGCTGAGGACACCCACTACAAAGGTAAGTGCCCCTGTGGCATTCCAGGGGACAGCCCCGGCAGAATCTTCACACTCCTGTGAGATCTCTTTATCCCCTGCTTCCAGGATCCTGGTCCACCCATCCTTCTGCCTGGAATATCCTCTTCTCTCCTCGAATCTGCTCCCTTGCCACCTTCCCCACCTCCCCACTGGTCTAAGTCCTCTCTGTCCTCTCTGTTCTTCCAGCAAACTCCAATGTCATCTCCTCCATGAAGCCCTGGCTGCCACTCACAGAGAAGCAGGCTGAGTGCTGCACCAGGATGCCTGGCTGAGGAGGAGAGTGGCATAAAAGCATTTGCTCTTTGTTTGCAGGCCGCTGGGCCCAGGAGGCTGGGTCTGTTCAGGTAAGCTCCTTCTAATTTGCACCAACACTCATAAGGGGTAGGATGGCCCTGCAGTGTTGCTAGAAGTGATTTTTCTCTTCTGTTCATTTCCATAAAATTTTATGGTACCTCTCATATACCATTCTGTGTTACTGGTATTTCTGTATTTGAATTGTCTTCTTCTCTAGAAGGTGAGTTCTGAGAGTGCAGGGATCTTATCTTATCTTCATTCATTCATTCATTCATTCATTCATTCTTTCTTTCCTGCACTCACTCCATAAAGACCACTGAGATTCCACTGTGTTTGTTCAATTAAAGCTTGCTGAAAGAATACCTCACTGAAATGCCCCCTGCCCAGGAAGCCTGTGCTCCTCCTGTATCTTCTCCATTCAATCCTCCCTGCTCTTTCATCCAGTTTACAGAATCACACCCTCCACACACTGGCTTTTAGAGCTAGGGTCAGGTGTGGGTGGCCAAGCAGCATCTGATATAAGCAAAGGTGGCCCTGCCCTTCTCTGACCTCTTTACAGACCCCAAGTGCATTCTTTGCCAAAGCCACCCCAACCCCATTCTCTGTGAGCATTCCCTCCCCAGCTGCACCCTGCCCTCCCAACTCCTAGGATAGTCCACGTGGCCCTAGTAGTGTAGATGGAGCACATTCCAGGGCTCCCTCAGAGGGAGGACAGAAACTTGTGGAGCAGGAGGCGTCCCTTAAAGGAGGCAGGCAGAGAGGTGGGCCCTGGTCCCGGGGCAGGATCCTAGCAGGGAGCAGATACACCTTAGCTTCTACTGGGGAGTTGCCAGGAAACGATTGTGGGTCAGTCTGCACACTCCCAGTTGGTAGCTTCTGGAACACGGAGTAGAGAAACCTGGAAAAACTGAACAAGTAGAGCAACTGATTTTGTTCACGCTGTTGCAATAGGAAGAACACCCCAGACCTGAAGATTAGAGTAATGGAAGGCAGGTTTTTTTTTTTCTCAAGCAAACTTTTCATTGAATGTTAGCAAGTTTTTACATACATGTGACCGCTACCACAATGAAAATACAGAACATTTCCATTGCCCCCCAGAGTTCTCTTGTGCCCCATTCCATTTGACACCCCAGCCAATGGCCCAAGGCAAGCATTCATCTTCTTCTGTCATGATTATTTTTTCTACACTTTTATATAAATTGAATTATAGGGTTTATATGTACTCTTGATATCTGGTTCTCTTTTTTTTTTTTTTGAGACAAAGTCTCGCTGTGTCTCCCAGGTGGAGTGCAGTGGCATGATCTCGGCTCACTACAACCCCTGCCTCCCAGTTCAAGCGATTCTCCTGCCTCAGCCTCCTGAGTAGCTGGGATTATAGGTGCCTGCCACAACGCCCAGCTAATTTTTGTATTATTAGTAGAGATGGGGTTTCACCATGTTGGCCAGGCTTGTCTTGAACTCCTGACCTCAGGTGATTCACCTGCGTTGGTCTCCCAAAGTGCTGGAATTATAGGTATGAGCCACTGCACCCAGCATGATTATGGTCTTAAAATACAGAGTGACTTATGATTTATGCCTGATTCTCTGGTGGCTGGGGAACCAAATAGTCTCAGAAAATACTTGGGTCAGTGGGAGCATTGGGATGACTGGAGGTGAGGAAAGGTTTGAGGTGTGAAACATCATTTATGGGAGGCTGTTGTTATGGGACTAGTCTCCTGCACTAGGCCCCAGCAGGCCAGACACCAGAATGGAGTCAGTTGTGCTAAGTGCCGTGTCATCAAAGTGAACTTTGAAATGGGCCAGTTCCCCTAAAACATTCCATTTAATCTGCATCAACCTGAGTGATAAGGAAGTCCCCTCTGCTTTAACCCTGTAGGGAAAGTAACTTTGACATGATCAATCCGTGTTTTGTTCTGTTTCTGCTTTCTGCCGCTCTTCTCTGCCTGCAAAGCCAACCTCCTCTGCTCAGCTCATTTTATAGGATGAGGTGTTGCTCACTTCTAGAATTGCGAATAAAAGCCAATTAGATCTTTAAGTTTGTGCTTCTGTCTTTTGACAAAGGTTCACAACTTCTCCAGCCCTCCACGAAGAAGCTGGAGGGAGCAGGGTGCACAGGCTCTTTGAAGATGCTGAGTGAGGTCCCAGGGCACCCACAGGAGCTGCCACCTCAGCTCAGGGGACACAGCTACTCTGAGCCCCTTTGCTCATGGGGGAAAGGGCGGGGGAAGCATGCTATCCCGCCCCCGCTCCCTACCCCAAAAAAGCTGCTTTGTCTTCAGAGGACCAGGAGTCCTGATTGGGCAGCCTCTGCCAGGAATGAAATGCATGTCCTTCGCACTTCCACTCCCTTTCTATTTTCAGGCTGATTTATAACTAAAACGTGAAATAAGTGATAGGAAAGCATTTAGCATTGTCTGACACTGCCTCAGCACACTCAGTTTCCTCTTTCCTCTTCATCAGAATCTCTGCCCGGCCAGGCAGCAGGCGCTGACTCTCACACTGTCCGGTTCGAAGAGCTGTTTTCTGCAGGTACTTGCAGTAGCAGCTGGCCTGGGACCCACCCCCGGGCAAAGTCCGCTCCGGAGTCTGTCACTTCCCGGCGCGGGCCGCTCAGCGCTCCGCAGGCGCGCCCTCTGGCGGCAAGAGCCCTGAACATTTCGCAAGCGGCGAAGGCTGGCGCGTGTTATCCTGGGCACCCACCGGACCAAATCGCTGGGCAGGGCTGCAAGGTGACTTGCTAACGCAATCAGACCAGAAAGGAGCGCGTCTAACTAGGGTGGGAGGGGAGAAGCATGTTCATATTTTGTAAAATGCAAGTGGCACCTCTCCCCATTTTCCTCAAAATTTTATTCTGAAAAACTTTAAAGTACGTAAAAGTTCAAAGGCTTTTACAGTGGACACACATTTATCTATCAGCTAGATTCTGTTATTCACATTTTACTCTGTTGGTTTCATTGCATATCTGTCCATGTATTCATCCCTCTTTCCATCCTTCAAACTATCTTATTTTTTCTTTTTCTTGTTCTCTTTTTAATTTTTTTTTTTTTTTTTTTTTTTTGAGACGGAGTCTCGCTCTGTCGCCCAGACTGGAATGCAGTGGCGTGATCTCGGCTCACTGCAAGCTCCGCCTCCTGGGTTCACGCCATTCTCCTGCCTCAGCCTCCCGAGTAGCTGGGACTACAGGCGCCCACCACCACGCCTGGCTAATTTTTTGTATTTTAGTAGAGACAGGGTTTCACCGTGTTAGCCAGGTTGGTCTCTATCTCCTGACCTCGTGATCCGCTCTCCTCGGCCTCCCAAAGTGCTGGGATTACAGGTGTGAGCCACCGCACCCGGCCTCTTTTTAATTTTTAATAGAGACGGGGTGTTGCTATATTGACCAGGCTGGTCTCGAACTGGCTTCAAGCGCTCCTCCAGCCTCCGGCCTCCCGCAGTGCTGGGATTACCGTTGTGAACCACCGTGCCTGGCCCCATCTTATTTTTCAGATGCATTTCAAAAAGTAAATTGCAGACATTAGAACACTTCCCCCTAAATATCAGCCTTCAGCTTTTAAAGAAACAAATCGAAGAGATTGCTAATATTTGTTTTGTTATAGTAGAATTCTTTTTTCACATTGTGTTCTTAAAACCCTTTGAGGTAGGTTTTATTTTCTTTTTCTTTTATTAAAAAAATTTTTTTTTTGAGACGGAGTCTCGCTCTGTTGCCCCAGGCTGGAGTGCAGTGGCGGGATCTCGGCTCACTGCAACCTCTACCTCCCGGGTTCAAGCGATTCTCCTGCCTCAGCCTCCCTTGTAGCTGGGACCACAGGTGCGAACCACCACGCCCAGCTAATTTTTATAATAATTTTTTATTTTTAGTAAAGATGGGGTTTCACTATGTTGGCCAGGCTGGTCTCAAACTCGTGGCCTCAAGTGATTCACCCACCTTGGCCTCCAAAGTCCTGGGATTACAGGCGTGAGCCACCGTGCCCAGCAGCTTTGTCCACTTTCTTTTCTTTCTTTTTCTTTTTCTTCTTTTTTTTTTTTTTTTGAGACAGGGTCTCACTCTGTTGCCCAGGCTGGAGTGCAGTGGCACAATCTCAGCTCATTGCAACACCCACTTCCCAGGTTCAAGTGATTCTCCTGCCTCAGCCTCCCAAGTAGCTGGGATTACAGACATGTGCCACCTTGCCCGGCTAATTTTTGTATTTTTAGTAGAGACGGAGTTTCACCATGTTGGCCAGGCTGGTCTTGAACTCCTGGCTTCGAGTGATCTACTCACCTAGGCCTCCCAAAGTGCTGGGATTACAGGTGTGAGCCACTGTGCTTGGCCTGCTTTGTCCGTTTTCTAATGGAGCTATTTGTGTTTTTATTACTGAGTTGTTTCAGTGTGGGTATTAGTTAGGAGATATGGAGTTGGCTGAATTAGTTCACCATCTGAGCTATCTGGAGATAGATGGATCACAGAGCACTGTCTCTCCTCTTAAAAAATCAGATTTTTAAGGTATTATACAATCTCAGGTAGGCCAAATTCAAGTAAGGCAAATTGGAGTAGGATGCTCCAAGCCTCACTAGCCCTGTGGAGAAAGGCTCTCTGGCTGTGTAATCTTGAGTAATACTTAACTTTTCTGAGTCTCAGTTTTTGGTCCATTTTATAGGTGAATGTGCTCTTTATGTGAGTCTAAGATGGTAAGGGCAGCAACTCACCCTTGCTGAGCACCTTCCTCGTGCCAGGGGCTGGAGAAGGTGCTGCATGGGGGAGGCATGCTATCCCACCCCCCTCCCCCAGAATCAACAGGAGCCATTGCTCTTCTTTTTCACATCTGGAGGCTCAGCTCCAGCTCTCAGGTATGGCAGGCTCAGGTCTCATGAAGGAAATTCACACTTGCATCATCAGAGTAACCAAAACCACTTCAGATTCATGATGGATGAAGGGCAGGACGACATATCCAGCTCTGACTTGGTCATCAGATGCAACAGGGATACTTTAGGATGTTTCCGCAGCATCTGCTGTGACAGGAAACCTGGGAGGCAGAGTTTCCTGCTCCAGTATTTTGTCTCTCCATGAGGGATGGCGTGGAGGCAAAGATAGCAGCTCTTGGGGAAGGCACTGGCTCACAAGATGGTGGCTCTTGGGGAAGACACTGCCTCACTTACAAGATGGCAGCTCTTGGGGAAGACACTGGCTCACAAGATGGTGGCTCTTGGGGAAGACACTGGCTCACTTACAGGATGGCAGCTCTTGGGGAAGGCACTGGTTCACTTACAGGATGGCAGCTCTTGGGGAAGGCACTGGTTCACTTACAAGATGGTGGATCTTGGGGAAGACACTGGCCCACTTCTGCATCTAGCCTCTTGGAAGGAAGAGGCAGAAGAGGAGATCTGGTGGATGTACACAGAGAGTGAACATACAGTGGCCCTGTGCACTAGCAAACACGACTCTGCCAGTGGCCTGGAACTGAATGGGACTCAATAAGATCCCCGTTTCCACTCTTAAGTGAGGAGTGCGTAGGAAAATGTACAGGTGTTTTCTCTGCTCCCTGCAGGCTGTTTCTACTGCCTCTTGTCAACCCAGCCTGGGTTTAACTCAGCAGTTAGTTCATTCATCTATTCATCCATTCTCAAACATTTATGGAGCATTTCCTCTGTGTCAGTGTTGTTTCAGCCACTGGGGTTTCAAACCCTCGGTCAGTCCCAATATCCTCACCGTCAAGGAACAGAGAAGACATCATAAGGGAGGCAAAATTTTTTACCTATACCCTCTTATGGTGTTGTGGCTGGGCCTGAGGATTAAACTGACATAAGGCAGATTTACAGGAGAAAAGCAAACAAATTTACCTAATATAAATTTCATGTGACATGGGAGCTCTCATGAGAAAATTAATACCCAAATAAGTGACAAAACCTAAATGCTCTTATATTAAGTTGAACAAAGGCAGGCAATTGTGGAAAAGTAACTAAAGTATGTGAGGGGGCTGACTGGGTGTGGGGCTCACGCCTGTAATCCCAGCACTTTGGGAGGCTGAGGCGGGCGGATCACCTGAAGACAGGAGTTCAAGACCAGCCTGGCCAACATGGTGAAACTCCGTCTCTACTATAAATACCAAAAATTAGTTTGGCATGGTGACGGGCGCCTGTAATTCCAGCTACTCAGTAGGCTGAGGCAGGAGAATTGCTTGAATCTAGGAGGCAGAGGTTGCAGTGAGCCGAGATTGTGCCACTGCACTCCAGCCTGGGTGACAGAGAGAGACTCTGACTCAAAAAAAAAAAAAAGTGTATGAGGAGGCTCAAGAAAGATAAAAATTTTAACAAGACTTACTTTTATAGGATTCTCTTGGTCTCAACTTCCCATCTTTGATAATAAGAACAAACGTTCCTTCTGGCACAGGGAGGACCTCTTCTGTAAGGAGGTGTTATCTCCTTCTTTCAGGAAGAAAAAGGGAAGGGTCAGAATGCCCTTCTTGCATGTATTTTTTAAAGTGCCTATAGCTCAAAATAATCCTTATGCCAGAGCAGCATATGTTGATGTGGCGTATTCTGCCAGCTTTCAATGTGCAAGCAGATATTTGTATATTTGAATACTCTGTGAAGCTGGATTTTAAAAGCTGTCCCAGTATCTTCAATGTCTGGCCAGATATTAAAAGTCACTATAAGATGGGCTCTTTTGTTTCCTGAAGAGCCACTTGGGTATCTCCTATCAATATGCAAGGGGAGGAACGGTAGATAATCCTTTCCTGGGAACAGAGGCTAACAGGATGCTTTATCTGGCTCTTCAAGGCTGCTTCTCCCCTCCAAGTGCAAGGGGATGTGGTTGGGGGAGGTGGCAAGAGTTGGAGAATGCATCGACTTGCATTAGAAGCCTAGAGGCCTTGTGGAAGGAAAAGGACTGATATTCCAACCCCTGTCTGGAATTAAAAGATCAGGAAACCTGTAGGAGTATAGAACACTTGGTCCTGAGCAAGGCCCTATGAGAGGAAAGGACGCCAAGGGGCTTGGAGTACAAACTCACCGTGAGGGAAGGTGAGATGGTGACCTTTGGATTTGTGAGAAGACACGGAGCCGGCCCTGAATGTGGCTGTGGTTGCGGATCCAGGCATGTCCTGTGCTTTAGGCAGAGTTTGTGCCTATGAACTAGGAAGAATAACTTGAAGTTCCAGTGTAGAACACTACTCTTGATTGTACAGATCTGAGCCAGCAAGGGTCTTAGCTGGAAGGAGGCAAGGGAGCTTTGGGCTATGCTGGGACAGTGTTCAGAGTGATGGTACAGAAGCCACTGTGTGAATCGGCCAATTGAACTCATCGGTTTGCCTCTCTTTTCTTCCTTTCCTTTCTTTTTCTTTCTCCTCCTTCTACTTTCCTCTCTCTCCATCTGGTATTGGAAGGTAGAATTTTTGACAAAGGTGCCAACAACACTCATTGGGGAAAGGACAGTCTGTTCAATAAATGGTGCTGGGCAAACTGGGTATCCATATACAGAATACTGGAACTAGATCTTGATCTCTCACTATTTACAAAAATCAAATCAGAATGGATTAAAGACTTAAATGTAAGACCTGAAACTATGGAACTATTAGGCAAAAACATTGGGGAAATGCTCCAGGACATTGGTCTGGGTAAAGATTTCTTGAGTAAGACCTCACAAACACAGGAAACCAAAGCAAAAATGGACAAATGGGATCACATCAAACATAAAAGCTTCTGCACAAATGCAAAGAAAACAATCAGGAAAGTGAAGAGACAACCTACAAAAATGGGAGAATATATTTGCAAATTGTTCATCTGACAATGAATTAATAATCAGAATATAAGGAACTCAAACGACTCATATATTATTTATATATTAATTGCTGAATACAATTTCTCAAATCAGTGGCGTTTATAATGTATGTAGATGTACCATAATGACAATAGTGGTAGAAAGGACTGGGCAAGGTTAATGAAACGATAATGTCGCAAGTTTCTCACATTTTATGTTAGACCACTAAAATTGTAAATCGGTGTGACTCAAAAGCCAATAGAGGAGTTAAAATAGAATACTAAAAAAGTTTGATTAACCCAAAGGACAGTAGAAAAGAAGGAACAGAGGATCAAAAAAGAGATAGGACAAATAGAAAACAAATAATAAAATGATAGACCAACATATCAACATTTGCATTAAATGTAAAAGGACAAAACATAACAATTAAAAGACAGAGATTATCAGGCTGAATAAAAAAGCAATTCCCATCTTTATGCTCTATAAAAGTGTGCCTATAAGGACACCCTTCTAATAGAAAGACACAGACAGTTTAAAAGTAAAAGAATGGAAAAGTACATACCATGAAAATAGTAAGTATAAGAAAGCTGGTGTGATTATAACAATATTAGACAAAATAGACCTCAAGGCAAGGAGTATTATGAGATACAATACAGATTGTTTTATAATAATAAAAGAACCAATTCAGCAGGAACATACACCCCTTCTACGTGCATATGTGACCAATGACAGAACTTCCAAATGTATGAAACACAAACTGAGAAGATTAAAGGGACAACTAGGCAAGTCAACGATCCTGGTTGAATATTTTTAACTTCCCTTTTTCAGTAATTAATAGAATACTTAGACAAAGGCATCAGTAAGAATACAGAATATGTAAATACTATCAATTACCTGGACCTAATTGCCATTTATAGGAGGTTATACCCAAGAACAGAATACACATTCTTTTCAAATGCACCTGGAATATTTACCAAGTTAGACCATATGCTGGGTGATAAAATAAGTCTTAATAAAATTCAAAAGATGAGGAAAAAAAAAAAAAGCTTAGCAGTGCAGGTTGCTGGACTGATATTTAAACAGCTCCCTGGGTCATGACCCCAAAGCTAATGTGGGAGAGCTCTATGACTGGAAATGGACATTTACAAGTCAGCAGATGATTCCGGCAGCATTTTGCGTAGGAGATGAATGGACATCTGGATTCACAGAAGCTGGATTTGAAATAAATCCTCTATGTCATCCCGCCTGTCTGTCTCAGTCCCTGAGAATATTTCTGGTAATCTATTTATCACTGATTTGAGAACAAAAGGGGATTAAACCGGCCTGACCCTCGAATTTTCAGCTCCAGACTTTCTGGTTCTTCAGCACCTGGGAAGAATATTAACCACTCATAGTAGAATGAATCATGTTGAGATACAATATTAAATAATGTGTTTTATTAAAGGAGCACACTGGGTTGTAAAATGTGACACTGAGTATTTCTCTACAAGCAGACTTGAAATCTTGCGATTCTTTCTAAACATGTAAAGCCTGTGATGGGTGCTCCAGATGATAACTAGCTCTATATTTCCCAGAGTAGTACCTTTCCAACCCAATCCTTACCCATTTTTCTTATTTTTCTGTGCTTTAATATTATTCCCATAATATGATCATATTATCATCAGAGTGACTATGAATAATGCTTTGGCTGTTTTAATAATGAAGCTTCTCAACATGATTGATGCTGTGGAAACTGATCATTAAGGTTACTGGAAATGCATAGAAACAGCTCCTTAGAGTAACTGTAAAGAGGAATTTTATTCCAACACTTGAGCATCACATTCTGTCTTCTTTCTGCTCCAAGTCTCTCTTTCTCCATCTAATCCACTTCCACCCCCACTGAATACAGACTCCTGAGTTATTGTGATAATAGGGAAAGTGATAGCATGGAAAAGTGAAAGTTCAAAGATAATTTCCCACCTGGGATCAGGCTGTCTAGTACATGAAGAGTTCAAAAAGGTGGGAAACAAAAGGGGAGTCTGGATGTCTAATAATTTTTTTTTTTTTTTTTGCAAAAAGCTTTGAAATTTTCCCATGGTGGGTGCAGGATAACCCCAGAATGTCAGCTCAGCTGTTCAGACCTAGATCTCTTCTCTTAAAGATGCATTACCTGTAAAGTGACCCCATGGATGCCTTGTGTTTGATTCTTTATCATCCCAGGGCACTGGTGTCTGAGGGGTACCTGTCCCTTCCATGCCCTTTCTAAGTCTTACTCACAGTCATTTGCAATAGCTGTCGTACATATCTTATCACCAGATCTATGAATGTTTCCACATAGGGACACCATTGATATTGTGGTGGCTAATGTATTATAAGGGTTATCTTAATTATTCATTTTTTCAGTCAGACACTTTAGTATTTCATAGACCCTACCATTATTGCCATATTAACACAGATCTTCAATAATAGGTCCCTATTGTTGGGCTCAGGGCCAGGTAATTTACTCAGGTTGATGAGGTGGCATTATTCTCATTTTACACACGAGCAAACAGAGATCTAGTGAATTTAAGTGATTTGCCAAAATGCACATAGTAAATTACCAGGTGATCCAGACCCCTGGCTCTTTCTAACACACCAAGCTGCCTCAACATGGTAAAATGGGAGTTTGTAAGTTTGTTGATTATACAAGTCAGTTGATTTGACCTTCCATTAATTATAAGTCATTAACTCCCATCTGGCAATTCAAGCCACAAAATGTTCCAAGATAGGACAGGAATTTGTAGTGTATTTAATTTCTGATATTTGTACATTCGATCATTGTTGATGTGCTCAGTTTCGTTAATCCCTTTGTTACAAATACAGCACACCTTACTCAGCCGATGAACTCCTGCCACCCTGGACAACTATTTTGATTCACTGGGCCCACTAGGATGATCCAGAATGACATTCGTTATCCCAGGATCCTTAATTTAATCACATCTACAAAAATCTTTTGCCATATAAGATAACACATGCACAGGTTTGGGATGTTAGGATGTGGATATGTTTGAGGGTCGTTATCCTGCCTACCAAAACTATTCTGCCATCGTGGCCAAGCCAGAACTTTATTTTTCATCCTCCCTGCTTAGCACAAGGCTGAGCATGAAGTAGTTTCTTTTTTTTTTTTTCTTTTTGAGACAGAGTCTTGCTCTGTCACCCAGGCTGGAGTACAATGGCACAATCTCAGCTCACTGCAACCTCTGTCTCTGGTTTCAAGTGATTCTCTTGCCTCATCCTTCCAAGCAGCTGAGATTTCAGGCACCTGCCACCATACTTGGCTAATTTTTGTATTTTTAGTAGAGATGGGGTTTCATCATGTTGGCCAGGCTAGTCTCGAACTCCTGACTTCAGGTGATCCACCTGCCTTGGCCTCCCAAAGTGCTGGAATTACAGGCGTGAGCCACCGCGCCCAGTTGAAGTAGGTTCTTAAGAGGGCTTGTTGAACTGAAGGGAATTCAGAGAGCTTGAACTTCCTTCTCCAAAGCTTTGCTATTAGCACCAGTTGGTGGTCCTTGGTGCTCACTGTAGGTCACAGCCGAGTCCCTCTGGCAGACTATGGAGTGGAGTGGAGTGGATGCCTCCAAGGAGTCCTTCCCCTGTTGGGGTGGTGGTGAGGGCAGTGTTGCAGACTGACCGACCTCCTCCATACTTTGTTTCTTTGCCAAGGGCTAACCATTTCCATTAAAATCTACCACATGCTTTCAGTGTATCAAATATATATTTGGTTTTGTGCTGTTCATGTCTTCAAAAATGGAGAGGAGATCCATGCTGAACAAACTCTGAACCAATCATACGGATTTGCATTCACGTGATGTGCAGCAAATAGAGTTCTAAGGAGTTCAGGCTGATTTACTGTAGCCCTAGAGAATAGACACATTCCAGAAATATCCCCTCTCCGCTAGCCTCCTCCCAGCTCTCTGAATTGCCTTAGCATCTATTCACAACACAGTGGATGGTGTGGCAGGCTGATTTCCCTGAGGGCTGGGTGGGCAAGAACAGGTGTTGGCCTGCACCCGGACAGAGGGTGAAGCCCTCCTGGGCCCCTCCTCTTCCCCCGTCCCTGTCCCTGAACCAGTGTCTGGGGGAGGCCCATCCATTTGTTTAGGCAAGGCCTTTTTGGGTCTTATATTCTGGATTTTTGGGGACAAGTTCTCACTCCGTCGCCCAGGCTGGAGCCCAGTGGCACAATCTCAGCTCACTGCATCTTCCACCTCCCAGATTCAAGCGATTCTCCTGTGTCAGCCCCCTGAGTAGCTGGAGTTACAGGCACCGGCCACCACGACCAGGTAACTTTTGTATTTTTAGTAGAGACGGGGTTTCTCCATGTTGGCCAGGCTGGTCTCGAACTCCTGACTCAAGTGATCTGAATTACAGACATGAGCCACCACTCCCTGCCCAGCCCAATCATCCTTGGTAAGTGCTGATGAAATGCTGAAATGGAAGCTACATTTAATAATTTGGGGGTGATTGATTAATATTCATGGAAATGTTTGCATGCAATGCCAAATTAATGTATTTTAAAAGAGATTTATGTATGAAGTAAATATTTTGACAGAGACATGAAAATAACTGTGAAGGCCACTCCATCTGCTCCTTGTTTATTGCCTGAATATTTACATCACTGCATTGGAAACTCCACTGATTCAAGAATTAACGTACAGAAAAAGATTCTGTCTCTTTGTTCTGTGAGTCGGGGGTAAGGAGATGAAACACGAGTGAGTGCACACAACCCCTAGAGATTTCCCCCCTTCCTTTTCTCTGCCAGGACTAATGTCACCCTCATTCCCCCAAGACAAGAAACTCTAAGAACGTGTTGCTGTTGTTACTGTCAGGTGCTGAGGTGGTTATGGTTGTATGGGGAAGGGAATGGCTGCTATTGAGAATCCTCGAATAGGGATAAGTATAGAGTAGGAAAGATACAACAGAGGGAAGATCCTGTTTGTACTGAAGGAATTCTATTTTATTTATTTATTTATATCTTCTCATTTAGCTTTTTTATTCTGCATTTATTTATTTATTTATTTGACATGGAGTCTCTCACTGTCGCCCAGGCTGGAGTGCAATGGCATGATCTCCGCTCACTGTAAGCTCCGCCTCCCGGGTTCAAGTGATTCTTCTGCCTCAGCCTCCAGAGTAGCTGGGATTACAGGCACCCACCACCACGCCCGGCTAAGTTTTTGTATTTTTAGTAGAGGCGGCGTTTCACTATGTTGGCCAGGCTGGTCTCGAACTCCTGACCTCGTGATCCACCTGCCTTGGCCTCCCAAAGTGATAGGATTACAGGCGTGAGCCACCGAGCCCAGCCATAGTCTGCATTTATTTATTTATTTATTTATTTATTTATTTATTTATTTATTTATTTTTACTTTTATTTTAAGTTCAGAGGTACAAGTGCAGGTTCGCTGCACAGGTAAACTTACGTCATGGGGGCTTGTTGTACAGATTATTTCATCACCCAGATATTAAACCTAGTACCCATTAGTTATTTTTCCTGATCCTCTCCCTCCTCCCACCCTCCACCCTCTGAAAGGCCCCAGTGTGTGTTGTTCCCCTCTATGTGTCCATGTGTTCTCTTCATTTAGCTCCCATTTATAAGTGAGAACGTGCAGTGTTTGGTTTTCTGTTCCTGTGTTAGTTGGCTGAGGACAATGGCCTCCAGCTCCATCCAGGTCCCTGCAAAGGACATGATCTTGTTTTTTTACGGCTACGTCGCATTCCATGGTGTATATGTACCACATTTTATTTATTTTTATAATAGAATTATTTATATTCTTTTGGGTATATACCCAGTAATGGGATTGCTGGGTCCAATGGTATGTCTGTCTTTAGGTCTTTGGGGAGCCGTCACACTGTCTTCCACAATGGCTGAACAAATTTACACTCCCACCAACAATGCATAAGTGTTCCTTTTTCTCCACAATCTCACCAGCACCTGCTATTTTTTGACTTTTTAATAATACCCATTCTGACTGGTGTGAGACGGCATCTCATTGTGGTTTCGATTTGCATTTCTTTAATGATCAGTGATGTTGAGCTTTTTTTCATATGATTATCGGCCACATGTATGTCTTCTTTTGAAAGAAGGTGCACAGTTTTATTTCTGAGTTCTCTATTCTGTTCCACTGGTCTATGTGTTACGTGTCTGTTTTTGTACCTGTACTCAAGGAATTTTATATCTGCAGTGGTCTGAAAGAAAACCCACAGGACTTTTTTGGAACATCAATGCAATATACATAGGAGAGGGTGGGTAGTCAGAGAAGGCTTCCAGCAGGCTTCCTGCAACAGGGTGGTTTTGAGGCCAACTTGGGAATGCCAACAAGAGTGAAGAGTCTGGCTTAATAGTTCCAAGCACAACGAATTAGGGGAGGCTGCCCCCACCCTCATACTCTGCTGGTTCTCACCTGATTCCTGTGCTTGGTCTCCCCACCAGCTCTCACTGTCAGATCTCAGCTCAAACACGACCTCCTCTCTGAAGCCTCCTGACGTCTTTGGGCCAACTGACAGGTCCCTTCTCTGCATTGTATATACAGGTCTGCAAACACTTATCTGTAATTCTGAACTCCAAAAAGTTGTGAAAACTGAAAGTTTTTTCTTTTTGGTGCTAAAACTCATTTGGTGGCAAATCCTGCCTGAGCCAGCATGAGGCTGTTGCCTGTCTTTATTTCACTTTACTGCTGGTACATTTTGCTGCAGAAATATGGATGTGATAGATTATGGGTGACATCCTAGATAGTTCCTAAAATCCGACAAATTCAGAATCCCCAAACTCATCTGGCCCGAGCGTTTCGATGAAGGGCTTGTGGGCCTGTGCCTCCCTTGTAACAACTGCTGGGAAGATTTCTGTATTTGGTTGACTAGTTTGTCTCCCAAGGAGTCTCTGATTGTAAGAAAGGAGTTTGCATTCTCATTTTTGTGTACCACAAGCCCCAAAGTGTGGTCATGCCCCTAAGTGTGATAAATCTTGGTTGACAGATTATAATTGGAAATATTCACCAAGGGTCTCCCTCTTTCACTGGCACCACCTGGCAGTCATTGTTCAAGAAGGTTGGCAGGCAGAGCAGCAGGGGGTGGCTTTGGCCTGCAGACACCCCAGGGCTAGACCAGGTGGACCTAGCAGCGCTCTTCCCCGGGGTCATGGCTTGAAATGAGTAGGGAGGGGGTCTTGTTAGTGGACAGAGTGTGGATTGATAAACACTCTGAGGATAAGATGCTCCCAACCCACCCTGCCCAGACTCAACACCTCCTATGTCCTCTGGAACTTGGATAAAGTGAGGGTGGGTCACTTTATTGATATTAGCTGCGTTTATTGATATTAGCTTCTGCTACCCAGTGCAATGGGTAAGCTCTGTATAGAAAATAAAATTGGGCTGTGTGCGGTAGCTCACGCCTGTAATCCCAGCACTTTGGAAGGCTGAGGTGAGTGGATCACCTGAGGTCAGGGGTGCCAGACCAGCCTGGCCAACATAGTGAAACCCTGTCTCTACTAAAAATAAAAAATTAGTTGGGCGTGATGGCGGGCACATGTAATCCCACCTACTTGGGAGGCTGAGGCAGGAGAATCATTTGAACCTGGGAGGCGGAGGTTGCAGTGAGCCAAGACTGCACCATTGCACTCCAGCCCGGGCAACAAGAGCGATACTCCATCTCAAAAAAAACAAAAAAAGAAAGAAAATAAAATTGACTTGTTGCACACTCAAATGTGTGAGCTAGAAGCCATAGAAGCCACACAGGCCAGACAAATGAATAAAATGATAAAGGAGGACTTCATTTATTTTTAATCCTCAGGAATCTTACTCTCCCGTGGATCAGGTGTTGGTTCGTCTTTGTTGTTATATGTGACAATCAAGGGACCTAGCCATTCCGGCGTTTTTTTGAAGTAAGCATGAGGTGGCTGGGCCCGGTGGCTCACGCCTGTAATCAATCCCAGCACTTTGGGAGGCCGAAGCGGCCGGATCACGAGGTCAGGAGATCGAGACCATCCTGGCTGACACGGTGAAACCCCGTCTCTATTAAAAATACAAAAAATTAACTGGGCGTGATGGCGGGCGCCTGTCGTCCCAGCTACTCGGGAAGCTGAGGCAGGAGAATGGCTTGAACCCGGGAGGCGGAGCTTGCAGTGAGCCGAGATCGCGCCACTGCACTCCAGCCTGGGCGACAGAGCCCCCCGCCAAAAAAAAAAAAAAAAAAAAGAAGTAAGCATGAGGTAGTGAAGCCAAGCGTCCCGAACGTGAGATGGGCTGCCAGTGCCCGATGTGATCTATTTTTGCGGATGGGAAGGAACCAGCCTGGAGGAAGTTGGTTGAAGTAGATTCTGGTGGGCAGATCCCTAGTACATTGAAAGAGAGCTCCAGATAGCTACCAAAAACAAAACAAAAAAGCAAAACGAACAAAAAACCTAACCATTCTCTCCCGTCCGAAGTCTTGGGATTTGGAGGATGCAGGATAATCAATGTCCCACTAGGTGGCACTGATGATCCACATTTGGGGTACCCGGAGTCTGTCTCTACGGCAACAAGTTGACAAATTTATGGGCAGAATTGGCCTTGTCATCTGGGGTGTGTGTGTGTGTGTTTGTGTGTATGAAGGAGTTTTTGAGTGTTCAGAAAAGTCTGCTCTGTGCAGAAGGGACCATTGATATGCAACTGTCAAAGAGATAGAGAGAAAATCAAGGAAATATTATCATACTGAGCACGGCAATAAGGAACGAGAGAGGAGAAATCACTCCTCCCAATGCAGTAACAAACCACCTTGCCGCTTGGACTCTAATGTTCTCTAATGCATGAGGTTAGGAAGCAGGGCTCCAAGGCAAGCAGGGATCCTGGGGCTGGGCTGCAGGCTGGATTTGCTTTTGTGCAGGATATTACTGCAGGAGCTCAGCCTGCAGGGAGCTGGGGTTGCTTGAACTATGGATGTTCTAGGGATGTGATGATGGAAAATATTACAAATGCCCATACATCTAGTTCTTTTTTTTTTTTTTTGAGATGGAGTTTCGCTCTTTTTGCCCAGGCTGGAGTGCAGTGGCGCGATCTCGGCTCACCGCAACCTCCGCCTCCCGAGTTTGAGCGATTCTTCTGCCTTAACTGGGATTACAGGCATGCAACACCACACCTGGCTAATTTTTTGTGTTTAATAGAGATGGGGTTTCACCATGTTGGTCAGGCTGGTCTCGAACTCCTGACCTCAGGTAATCTGCCCGCCTCAGCCTCCCAAAGTGTTGGGATTACAGCATGAGCCATCGTGCCTGGCCAAGATTTTATTTTATTTATTTATTTTTGAGAAGGAGTTTTGCTCTTGTCACCCAGGCTGGAGTGCAATGGGATGATCTTGACTCACTACAACCTCTGCCTCCCAGGTTCAAGCAATTCTCCTGCCTTAGCCTCCCCAGTAGCTGGGACTACAGGCATGCGCCACCATGCCCAGCTAATTTTTGCATTTTTAGTAGAGATGGAGTTTCACCATGTTGGCCAGGCTGGTCTCGAACTCCTGACTTCAGGTGATCCACCCGCCTCAGTCTCCCAAAGTGCTGGGATTACAGGTGTGAGCCACTGTGCCCGGCCGATTTTATTATTTTAAAATGATGAGATAATTGAAAATAAAAACATTTCTCCAGAAACAAGATTATTGAAATACAAAATTTTCCCAACAATTGTTGAAATCTGGCATCTCTAAAAATATATATAATGCTTGATATGGTTTAGATCTGTGTCCCTGCTCAAATCTCATGTCGGATAGTAATCCTCAGTGTTGGAGGTGGGGCCTGGTGGGAGGTGATTGGATCATGGGGGCAGATTTCTCATGAATGGTTTAGCATCATTCTTTAGATGCTGTTGTCGTGATAATGAGTGAATTCTCACGAGATCTGGTCATTTAAAAGTGTGTAGCACCTCCCTCTTTCCTCTCTTGCTTCTGCTCCTACCATGTGAGACAACTCACGCTCTCTCCTCCTTTGCCTTCCGCCATGATTGAAAGTTTTCTGAGGCTTCCCCAGAAGCAGAAGCTGCTATGCTTCCTGTACAGCCTGCAGAACTGTGAGCCAATTTAACCTCTTTTCTTTATAAATTACCCAGTCTCAGGTATTTCTTTATATCACTGTGAGAACGGACTAATACAATGTTGATGGTGTAATTTTTTTTTCAAATTCTTGATTCTGAAAAATTAAGAAAAATAGAAACAAATAATTTTGGCAAATTGCATGAATCTATCCTGGGTCTTGCCTTTTTTTACCCTTATACCTTACATTTCTTCCAGTTAGGAAGTTGGGAACCAAGAAAGACACCATCAACCCCACATGTAAGTGGCTATAAAAGAAGTCATGAATGGCAGATGGACATGGGCACTTGTAATAATACATGATATAAAAAATTCAAATTACGTTACTGCAGAACATTTCACACATCAGTGAATAAGTGAAATATTAACAAGTAGACATTTTGACTATTCTTTCCACATCCCTAGAAAGTTTGCATATTCAAATTAACCCCCAAACTTTAAAAAAAATTTAACTTATTCTCATTAGGAAAGTGAGAGATCATTTTATATTTATTTGGTTGTCAGGGAAGGCTTCTCTCCTTCCTTGTTCTAAGGTAAGAATTTAACTATTTCTTTAGCCACTTAACTTCTGACACAGCAGAGGCAGCACACAGAAATAAATGTAGAAGTCTGGGCATGGTGGCTCACGCCTGTAATCCCAGAACTTTGGGAGGCTGAGGCAGGTGGATCGCCTGAGGTCAGGAGTTCGAGACCAGCTTGGCCAACATGGTGAAACCCCATCTCTACTAAAAATACAAAATTTAGCTGGGTGCGGCAGTGGGCACCTGTAATCCCAGCTGTTTGGAAGGCTGAGGCAGGAGAATCGCTTGAAACTGGGAGGTGGAGTTTGCAGTGAGCCGAGATCGCGCCACTGCACTCCAGCCTGGGTGACAAAAGTGAAACTCCACCTCAAAAAAACAAACAAACAAGTGAAAAAAAGGAGATAAATGTAGAGACAGGGCAGAGGGTTGGGAGCTGTTTTGCACTGGGACTTCCCTGTACATCTTGGGTCTGCAATTTTTAGGATGCCCTGAGTTCATCCGCATCAAGGTAATTTGACTCTAGATTACTACACACTCAAACCTCAGGCATATTTAAGCCATGCTTGTTTTCTCATTAGAATTCTGATAGTTAAAATTTATTTTCCCCATTAAGATTCATTCCTGAATGTTAGTTCTGACAGTTCCCACTCTACCCTGGGAAGAACTAGAGCCACTGCTTGGGTTTGCCACTAATTAAATTAGTGATCCTGAATATGTTGATTGGCCTGATTTGATCATTCCACAATGTATACATATTTCAAAACATCACAATGTACTCCATACATATATGTTATTATTTGTTAATGAAGTGAAAATGAAGAAAATAAACTAGTGGCCATTTTATCTTTCTTTTATCTTTCTTCTTCTTCTTCTTTTTTTTTTTTTTTTTTTTTAGAGAGTCTCCCTCTGTCACCCAGGCTGGAGTGCAGTGGCATGACCTTGGCTCACTGCAACCTCTGCCTCCTGGGTTCAAGTGATTCTCATGTCTCAGCCTCCTGAGTAGCTGGGGTTACAGGTGTGCACCACCACACCCAGCTATTTTTTTTTGTATTTTTAGTACAGTCAGGGTTTCTCCATGTTGGCTAGGCTGGTCTCAAACTCCTGATCTCAGGGGATTCGCCTGCCTCGGACTCCCAAAGTGAGAAACCACACCTGGCCCAGGGAAACAGTGTTTCTCTTCTCTTCTCTTCTCTTCTCTTTTCTCTTCCTTTTTTTTTCTAAAATGCTGGGATTACAGGCGTGAGCCACCGCTCCTCGTCGGGAACCAGTATTTCTGATGATCATTTTTTCTCATTTGAAAGATTGAAGTTAGTAACAGTAGCCCTCTCGTTTCAGGAGAGTGAATTGATACACTTGCCCTCTGTCTGCTGAACCTGTGGGTCCCACCCTGGGCTGCTGTCCTGCTTCCCCTTCCTGCAGACTGTGCTCACAGCAGGTGGATAAAGAGCTTGCATTACTTACCGACAGCTCTTACCCAGGGAGCTCCCAGCAGTGGTGTGTGTGTGTGTGTGTGTGTGTGTGCATGTGTGTGTGTGAGTGTGCGTGTGTGTGTCTGCGCGCGCGTGCACACGTCCCTCGTGGCCGAGTCCTTTCCTCCGAACCCAGCAGAAGATCTGAACAGGTCTGAACCCCCAGGTCTCACCTCAAGGTGAGACAGGCTCATGTCTTTTTCCACAGAGCATCCGGACTCTGAGCACACCACGGTCGGCGGCGCCCGGGGTTTAAGTCCCCAGTATTCAGTGACATTCTCAGCTGACCTCTAGGGGGCAGCATTGCCCAACTCCTCCTGCGGCCTCCTCGGGTGTGGCCCAAACCCTTAGTGCCATTCTGCAGGGTATGGTGAGCCTTCAACAAATTGCAGCTGCCACAATGGCTATGATTCCTAACTATTTTCCTTCTTTGCCCTGCGTTGCAGCCACATGTCAGAAACGCCTGTCGACATCTGAGCCAAGGGATTTTTTTCCTTATAGAACTTCTTAGCACTTAACATCTGAAAATCTTGCTTGACATTTGGCTTATCCTGACTTTTATTGCAGTTTTTGTTTATACTATAATTAATGTCTATATTTAGTTTTAAATTCCTGGAGAGAAGGAATGTGTTTTTATTTTTTATTTTCCTTTGACTCATGATCATCTCTGCTAGCTACCCTTGCACCCCCAAACAGCAGTTAACTTAGAATTAGGTCTAAGGCTCTCAGTGTGTGTTGGCGGGTGATAGTGTGATGGGTGCAGGGGGTGGGGATGTAGAAACCGTAAGTGAGACTCAGAGCCACTCTGTGCCTAGGAATTTCAGGGTATAGCCATATACCATCTCTAAACCCACTGCAGGACTATATTCCCAAAGGCCCTGTTGTTCTGATCCACTCCCCAACCCGATTCCTCATCCTGCTGTTTCCTTATCAAATGGAGACAGTACTAACATTAATATTTACCTCATTGCCCACAACATTTGACAAATACATACTTTCCCCATAACCTCCTTAGGGGCTGAAGGATGAAAAGAATAGTCAAACACAGCAGCTAGGAATTTAAGGCCCAAGAGGGATCCGCTGTCCTTTTCTAAAACCTCTTGCCTCAGGGATGACCAGGTTGATGGGGCTCACTGGCTATGAACACAGCGCGGCTCTAGGAGAAGCCTGCTGGGAACTTCTGTGCATCACTAATGGTGCCTGTCGCCCTAAGGGACCTGCGGGGCAGTGGCTGATGAGGACAGGAGTGAGGATGCTGGGGGCAGCATGTTGCCCTTCCACCTCTGAACTTTTGATCGTGGTTCTTTGGCCTTACACTTGTGCACCCAGTTGTGATTTTCAAACATTGTCAGGTCTCTGTTTGTATTAGGTGTTACAGGGCCTGTTGCAGCAGCCAGTACATTTGATACAGGGATTTGCCTAGAGTCACTGAGCTTACTAATGGAGGAATCAGTACTAGACTGTGAGTCTCTGGACATCTTCTTCTGTGCCGTTTCTTTAAATTTTTTTATTTTTATTTTTTTTGAGACAGGGTCTCACTCTGTGGCCCAGGCTGAAGTGCAGTGGTACAATCATGGCTCACTGTAGCCTCAAACTCTTGGGCATAAGCAATCCTCCCACCTCAGCCTCCTGAGGAGCTGGGAATACAGGCACTTGCCACCACATCCAGCTAATTTTTTAAAACTTTTTTTGCTTTTTTTATTTGGGAGAGATGAGGTCTTGCTATGTTTCCCAGGCTGATCTTGAACTCCTGGACTCAAGTAATCCTCCTGCCTTGGCCTCCCAAAGTGCTGGGATTACAGGCATGAGCCACCATGCCCGACCATATGCTGTTTCTTGTAAGTTTCAGTGCCTACTCAGAAATGTCACCTCTCTGCAGGGAAGGAGGCAGAGTGAGTGGGGTGCCTTGGGAACGCTGGCAGCGCCTTGCCTTTTTCCTGCATTCCTGTCACTCACGGGAGTGGCTGGTCACGTCATCATTTCATGCCTTCTGAGTTGGATTTAGTTACTCAAAGTGTAGCCCCTGGACGGCAACTGTGGCGTCACCTGGAGTGTTACAGATGTAGATTCATGGTCCCACCCCAGGTCTGCATCAGGCTCCGTGGCTCTTTGCATTCAGTGTCAGATCTTTTCAGGGTATTGTCATTCCGTCGTAAGACCTGTGTGGTCAGAGCTGCCCCTGTTGAGTGAATCATCATCAAGGCGTGCATGTCAGGGGGCTGAGGGGCTCTCGCGTCCCAGGATTGGATGATATATTCAGGGACCCCAGGTGGGCAGCCCTGTGCGCTGAGTTCAGGGGTCAGATTGGCTGCTGGATGACTCTCACGAGGGCCTCTTTAAGACTCATGGGGCAGACTTCAGGTCAGGTGGGCACTGAAACCCCATGGAGCCCACAGCCCTGAGGGCCCTGTGTCTACGGCCTCTCCCTCACTCACAGGTCACCTTCAACCTTTTGTTCTTCTGCTGACCCTGTGTTCTAGGTGGACAATTTTTGCACAGTGCTGGGCCATGCCAGACACTGCTGAAAGTCTAAGCATTTTCCCCAATATGAACAGAAAGAAGCTCACTTTATTAACAACGTAAATCTAAGAGTAGTTTCATCTTCAAACTTAACTCCCAACCACCAAAGTCCTGGCTGTTTATAAAATGTTCTCCAGATGTGCCAGGAGATCCTCAACCATTGCGGGGGGAACAGCCTCCTGTGAACACGTGAAGCCCATCAGTGGAAAGCATCATCTTAGCCGAAGTGGTGTCAGCTTGAACCTAGCCAATTCAGCTGAAGGCAACATCCATACCAAAGGATGGCAAGTGAAAGATTTGTTCAAGGCCGGGCATGGTGGCTCACGCCTGTAATTCCGGCAATTTGGGAGGCTGAGGCGGGAGGATCACCTGAGGTCAAGAGTTAAAGACCAGCCTGGCCAGCATGGTGAAACCCCGTCTCTTCTAAAAATACAAAAATTAGCCAGGCATGGTGGTGGGTACCAGTAATCCCAGCTACTCAGGAGGCTGAGGAAGGAGAATGGCTTGAACCAGGGAGGCGGAGGCTGCGGTGAGCCAAGATTGCGCCACTGCACTCTAGCCTGGGTGACAGAGCAAGACTCCATCTCAAAAAAAAAAAAAAAAAAAAAGAGAAAAGATAGTTCATTCATCCAGCTTATTCAAGACTGCTATGCTGGGCAAGGACAGGAGGAGGCTGGGGTTCAAAATCCTCTCTGGAGGCAGAAGAGTTGAGCTTGACCACAAGCAGCGGGCTTCTCTCTTTGTTGGCCACCCCCTGACTGTGGCTCAGCTAAGAGAAACATGTTCTCACCCCAGTCTGGACAATCAGGAGAAATTCGAAAATACCGATGCTCAGCCCCCACACTGATTCCGTATGCCTGGGTTGAGCCCAGGTGGAGCTGAGACGCACCCCCAGTGGAGAAACTTTATGGTAGGTCACAGGCTGATGATTGAAATTGAGCAGGCGTCCTTGAAAAATATGCTGAGTTCTGGGCCTCATCAGAGAAGATGCTGATTGAGTAGATTAAGGGTCAGGCCAGGGACCTGAATTTTAAAAACCCATCTCAGGTGTTTCTGACAATCGTTCTGGGCTGGGAACTGCTGGTCTAGATGATGTTTGCACTATTTAGCTAATGCTCACATTTTCGAAAGAGTATGTTTAATATTAAACCAGTGGTTTTCATTCTGGCTGCATATTATGATCACCGGGGGAGCTTTAATAAAAAATACTGTTACCTGGGTCCCGCCGCAGTCCAATGAAATCAGAGTCTTGAGGGCGGGGGGTGCTCCAGCTCAAATAGTTTTAAAAGCTCCCCAGTTAAAACTAATGTGCAATTAGGGTTGAGAACCTTTATATTAAACCTTGAAAGAACACACAGAATTTACACCTGAACTACATTTGGAGTTTGCTTTTGATTATTGTCCGCTTTTAGTTTTTTCACAGACCTAATTTGTTATTAAGAATGTAAATTATTCATTATGGCCTGATTGGTGTAAATCATGTCAGATTTGTGACTTGCTTTGATCTGAATGCTAGACTTCCATAAATATGGTTGAAGACAGCTCTAGACTTTTGTCTCCCTCTGGCTTTTTGATAGCTGTATCAATCTGTTGGCTCACTGGGCTTGTGAAATAACTAAACCTTCAGGTCTCTTTCCCATGCGCTGCCATCGATGTGGTCTCCTGTGTCAGGAATTTTTGCTAGTGATCCTTTTGCTTACTGTGGTCAGGAATGGAATGGACCTTGGTCCTGGAGAGGTGATGGGGTGACCGTTTAGGGTAGGCGAGTAACAAAAGGGCACCCCTTCCACTGGGCTAAGCAGCACATGCTTTGCTGGCAGAGAACGGCTGGATTTCAGACCTGCTCACTCCGTCGACCACGCACTTCTGTGTTGGGTGTGAATGGCACAACCCCATGCGGCAGGAGTGAGTAGGGGGCCCCACTTGAACCACATGGACAGGGATGGTGGAGAGTGGCTCCCCAAAGGGAGATTGAGGCGTTATTCCCAGAGATGGGGAAATGGATATCGTGTAGGCCAAACCAGCCCTGCCCTTAGACTTGGGCAAGACAGGCTCCTTCTCAGGTGCTTCTTCAGGGTATTGTCATTCCATCCTAAGACCTGTGTCCAGTGTCTTATTCCGTCATAAGACCTGTGTCTTCACATGCAGATGTGTGTTTATTGCAGCATGATTTACAATAGCAAGGACTGGAACCAACCCAAATGCCCATCAATGATAGACTGGATAAAGAAAATGTGGCACATATGCACCATGGAATACCATGCAGCCATAAAGAAGGATGAGTTCATGTCCTTTGCAGAGAAATGGATGTAGCTGGAAGCCATCATTCTCAGCAAACTAAAACAGGAACAGAAAACCAAACACCGCATGTTCTCACTCATAAGTGGGAGTTGAACAATGAGAACACATGGACATAGGGAGAGGAACATCACACACCGGGGCCTGTTGGGGAGTGGGAAGTAAGGAGAGGGAGAGCATTAGGACAAATACCTAATGCATGCGGGGCCTAAAACCTAGATGATGGGTGATAGGTACAGCAAACATCCATGGCACATGTATACCTATGTAACAAACCTGCACATTCTGCACATGTATCCCAGAACTTAAAGTAAAATTAAAAAAAAAAAAGGCCTGTGTCTTTTTCAGTCAAACGTCTCTGCACAGGGTGGGGCCAAGCAACTGTGCGTATCCAAGCCTGAGCCGCACCACTCAGTGCCTGAAATCCCAGCCTAAGCCCATGTGGGTCTTTTCCCTGCACTACTGTGAGAACTTTGCTTTATCTCATGTCTAAGATAAACACCCAGGACATGTCTTGTAGAGATATACTCAGTCTCAGAAATGCTTATGCCTACTCAAAGGGGGTGTGTTGGAAGGAGCCCTGGGAAGTGTCAGGCAGAGGTTTGATTGATTGTTGACTGCCTACCCCATGCTTACCATATATTTATGCCATTTTAGTCCTTAAAACAGTGGTTCTCAAAGCATGGTAACCAGACCTGCAGCATCAGCGCTGCCTGGGAACTTATTAGAAATGCAGAGGTGGGAGGATCACTTGGGGTCAGGAGTTCAAGACCAGCCTGGCCAACATGGCAAAACCCCGTCTCTGCTAAGAATACAAAAATTAGCCGGGCATGGTGGCATGTGCCGATAGTCCTAGCTACTTGGGAGGCTGAGGCAGGAGAACTGCTTGAACCCAGGAGGCAGAAGTTGCAGTGAGCCGAGATCTTGCCATTGCACTCTAGCCTGGGCAACACAGCCAGACTCTGTCTCAAAAAAAATAAAGAAGAAATGCAGATGCTTGGGACCACCTGGGACCTGCTGAATCAGAGACTCTGGGGGAGGAGTGGGGGTAGAAATCTATGTTTTAACCCTTTAGATTATTCTGGGGCTTGCTCAAGTTTAAAACTGCTGCCTGAAAACATCCTCAGTCCTTAACATAATCCCCTATGTGTTATCACCACCATTCTGATAACAATCCCCAGGAGATGTCTAAGCTGCCCCAAGCAGAAAGTGGCACCTCAGTGCTGAAATGCAAACCCAAGTCCACCTAGCCTGAAAGTCCTCAGAGCTTCTCACCACATCCACCCTGCCTGCAAAGAAAATCTAGAAGCTAGTTTTTTTCTGGCTCCTCCTCCCGCTCTCCTTCTAAGGTAGTCCACTCCCTCCTCTTTCTCACTGTCTCTGATCGTGACCCTCCCACACCTGCTTTCAAAGCTTTGTCTGTGAACCAATTAGAGGTTTGAAAAGCTGGTATCAGAAGTGCCCAGTATCATTTTTATGAGCCTTCATGAATAAGAAAACAATGCCAAGAAGTCAATATTGCATGCAAATGGCAGCAAAATCCCACTCAATGGCTCCCTAGCCTGAATTTTGCAGAGTGAAATCGATGCAAGTTTTGTTAGGCCTGCTGATTTTAAAGGCGGAGGACCCTGTGCATCCAGAGAACCCACTGAAGGATGTAGGCTGCATCGTCACTCACTCTGGAAGGAAGTTAACGAAAGTACTTATACCTTTAACCTCCAGGGCATTCCTCCCCAGGCTGTGGAGGGGGGCTCCTTAGCCTGCAGTGACCTGGAATATGTTTCCAACTTTGCAGAAGTGCTGAGATCCACAAGATGGCAGCAGCCGCTCAAGCTTCGCACAGGGTTCCTGCTGCTTTTGTAATTCCCAAATTAAAAACCAAACCAAACCAAACATACATCTGCAATCTGGAAGACGCCAGGAAAGATAATTCATTCTAGGCATGCCCCCTTTACATCCAGAACTGTCCACATTAGAATCAATGTGAGCAAACTGCTTATAAAGGTCTTAGGGAAAAGGAATCTCAATTGTTGACTCAATTGATTCATTTATTTATTTACTTATTTTTCCATCCTCCCAACTTTTCACTCTGAAAAGTTTCAAACCTATAGAAAAGCTGGAAGATGAACACCTTCTTGGTCTTCACTGGGATTCATCAAATTATCACATTTAGCCACATTTATTTCATCTTTCTCTCTCTTCCTCTGGATGAAAGCTTTGATAGTTGCAGACACCCTGACACTTTACCTCTCAATAATTCAACATGTCTTCTAAGAATAAAGACTTTTCTTTATATAACCACAACATCACCATATCCAAGAAGCTTAACATCGATACATTACTTAATTTATAATCACATTTGAATTGCCCCAACGGTCCCAGCAATGTTATTTACAATAATTTTCTTTCCCTTCCTTCCTTCCTTCCTTCCTTCCTTCCTTCCTTCCTTCCTTCCTTCCTTCCTTCCTTTCTTTCTCTCTCTCTTTCTTTCCTTCCTTCTTTGAGATGGAGTCTCACGCTGTGGCGGAGGCTGGAGTGCAGTGGTGTGATCTCAGCTCACTGCAGCCTCCACCTCCCAAGTAGCAGGGATTACAGGCGTGTGCCACCACACCTGGCTAATTTTTTTGTATTTGTAGTAGAGATGGGGTTTCACCATGTCAGCTAGGCTGTTCTTGAACTCCTGACCTCCAATGATCTGACCGCCGCGGCCTCCCAAAGTGCTGGGATTACAGGTGTGAGCCACCTCGCCTGGCCTATAGTAATTTTCAATCCCCTGCTACAGAGTCCATTTGAGAATCACACCCTCATGTAGTTGTCATGTCACCTTTTTTGTAGAGCTCTCCTCCTCCTCTTTTGATCTTTCATGACATTGACATTTCTCAGCAGTCCGGTTCATGTGTTTTGTAGAATGCCCAGCACTCTGGATTTGTCTTACTGGTTCTGGATTATTAATCCAGGTTAAGTATCTTGGCAAGAATTCTACCAGGGCAATCTGGCATCCTTCCTGTTACATCACTTCAGGCGGCACATGATGTCATGTGGTCCCATTACTGACGATGCTAAATTTGAACACCTAGCTAAGGTATCAGACCTCGGGCAGAGAACTCATTCTTGTCCTGCGCCTGCAGCAATCCTGAACGGCCACCCCACCTCCTCCCTTGACTCGCTGGTCTGTACGCTTCCTGCAGCAGCCAGAGAGATGCTCTGAAAGTGTTAGTCGGATGAGGCCATGCCTTTGCTCAAAACCTTCCTATGGCTTCCCACCATGCCCAGAATAGCTTCCAAACTCCTCGCCATGCCTTCACAGCCCTGCATGGTCTGGCTGCTGTCTAACTTCTTTTTCAACATTAAAATAAAAAAAAATTTAAAATAAAAAAATTTTAAATTGGCATAATAATTGTACATAATTATGAGGTTCATAGTGAAGCTGCTATACACATAATATATAGTGATCAGGGTAGTTAGCACACTCATCATCTCAAACACTTATCACTTCTTTGTGTTGGGAACATACAACATCCTCCTTCTAGTTACCCGAAACTATTAATATCTAGTATCTTATTGTTAATTATGGTCATCCTACAGTGCTATAGAACACTGCAACTTATTCTCCTCATCTAGGTGTGATTTTGTATCCTGTAACAAATCTCTCCCTATTCCTCCCTGCCCTCTATACTTCCCAGCCTTTAGCATCTTCTGTTTTACTTCTTACTTCTATGAGAGCAACTGTTTTTAGCTTCCATATGAATGAGAACATGTGGTGTTTAACTTCCTGTTCCTGGCTTATTTTATTTAACATAATGTCCTCCAGTTCCATCCATGTTGCTGCGAAAACAGGATTTCATTCTTTTTTATGACTGGATAGTATTCCATTGTGCATATACACGACATTTTCTTCATTCATCTTTGTTGGACACCTAGATTGGTTTCATATCTGGGCTATAGTGAATAGCGCTGCAATAAACGTGGGAGTGCAAAGTCTCTTCAATATACTGATTTCCTTTCCTTTGGAAAACTGCCCAATTGTGGAATTGCAGAACTTACAGTAGTTCTATTTGTAGTTTCTTGAGAAGCCTCTACACTTTCTCCATAGTGGCTGTACTAATTTACGATCCCATCAATGGTAGATGAGCTCCCTTTTCTCCATATCTTCACCGGCATTCGTTATTTTTTGTCTTTCTGATGATAGCCACTTTACACTCTAACTGGGTGAGATGATACCTCATTGTGGTTTTGATTTGCATTTCCCTGATGATTAGTGATATTGAACATATTTTCATATATTTGTTGGCCATTTGTATTTCTTCTTTTGAGAAAAATCTGTTCAGATCATTTGCTTCTCCTCCAGTCCACCCCCACTGCTTTGTTTGTTTGTTTGTTTGTTTGAGACAGTCTGTCTTTGTCACCCAGGCTAGAGTGCAGCAGCATGATCAAGGAGCACTACAGCCTTGACTTCCCAGGCTCAGGTGATCCTCCCACCTCAGGGCCTCCTATCCCCACAACCCTGGTCACTGACCATACCCAGCTAATTTTTGTATTTTTGGTCGAGATAGGGTTTTGCCACATTGCCCAGGCTGGTCTCAAACTCCTGGGCTCATGTGATCCTCTGGCCTTAGCCTGCTGAAGTGCTGGAATTACTGGCATGAGCCATGATGCCTGGCCTTTTTGCCCATTTTTTAATTGGATTTTTTTTTCACTGTTGAGATATTAGAGTTCCTCATATATTCTGGATATTAATCCCCTGTCAAATGAATAATTTGCAAATATTTTATCCAGTTCCGTAGGTTGTCTTCTCACTCTGCTGATCATTTGCTTTGCTGTGCAGAAGCTTTTTAGGTTTGATGTAATCTCATTTATTTATTTTTGTTTTTGTTGCCTGTGCTTTTGAGGTCTTCTTCATAAAATCTTTTCCCAGATCAATGTCCTGAAGCATTTCCCCTGTGTTTTCTTCTGGTAGTTTTACAGTTTGGGGTCTTACATTTAGGTCTTTGATCCATCTTCAGTTGATTTTTGCATATGGTGAGAGATAGGGGTCTAGTTTCATTCTTCTGCATATGGATATCCAGTTTTCCTAGCAACATTTATTGAAGAGACTGTCCTTTCCCCAGTGAGTGTTCTTGATTTCTTTGTCAAAAATCAGTTGGCTGTAGATACCTGGATTAATTTCCGGGTTCTCTATTTTGTTCTATTTGTCTGTGTGTCTGTTTTTATGCCAGTACCATGCTGTTTTGGTTATTAAAACTTTGTAGTATTTTTTCTTTCTTCTTTTTTTTTTTGAGACAGAATCTCCCTCTGTTGCCCAGACTGGATACAGTGGTGCGATCTCAGCTCACTGCAACCTCTGCCTCCCGGGTTCTAAGTGATTCTCCTGCCTCAGCCTCTGGAGTAGCTGGAATTACAGGTGTGTGCCACCATGCCTGGCTCATTTTGTATTTTTAGTACAGACGGGGTTTCACCATGTTGGCCAGGCTGGTCTCAAACTCCTGGTCAGTGATCAACACACCTCGGCCTCCCAAAGTGCTGGGATTACAAGCGTGAGCCACTGCACCCAGCCTCTTGGTAGTATATTTTGAAGCCTGGTTGTGTGATACCTCCAGCTTTGTTTTTTTTGCTCAGGATTGCTTTGGCTATTAAGCATCTTTAATGATTCCATACAAATGTTAAGATTTTTTTTTCTATTTCTGTGAAGAATGCCACTGGTATTTTGATAGGGATTGTGCTGAATCTGTAGGTTACTTGGGTAGTACCTGCCTACCTTCTGACCTTGTTTAGCTGTTCTCCCTCCTGCTCACTGTGTTTACCTACCTGGCCATCTTTCGGTGTTTTTGGAGACATCAAACTGCACTTTCAGTTCTCTCCACCCTTAATGTTCTGCCACAGTGCCTCCCTCTTATTACCCAGGTTTCAGTTAAGATGTTAGTTTCATCTCTAGCTTATTTTTCTATGAAGCACTGATCATCAACTGAAATTAAGTACTTATTTATTCCTTTACTTACTGGTAAGTAAGAAATGACTTACCCCATCCTACGGGTTCCCAAGGTCCACGAAGGCCGACTCCTGGGTTGTTTTGTTTACGACTGCATCATCACCCCTAATAAAGCCCAGCACACAGTAGGTGCTCAGTAAATGTTTGTGAATGAGTGAATGAATGAAATCAGCTCAGTGGGGTATTGGGGCTTTTCTTTGTTTGTTTTTCTTTGAGACAGAGTCTAACTTTGTCACCCAGGCTGTAGTGCAGTGGCACAATCTTGGCTCACTGCAACCTCCGCCTCCCAGGTTCAAGTGATTCTTCTGCCTCAGCCTCTTGAGTGGCGGGGATTACAGGCGCCTACCACCACGTCCGGCTGATTTTTGTGTTTTTAGTAAAAACAGGGTTTCACCACATTGATCGGGCTGGTCTTGAACTCTTCACCTCAGGTGATCCTCCTGCCTCAGCCTCCCAAAATGCTGGGATTACAGGCGTGATCCACTGAGCCCGGCCTTGACTCCAGTATTATCTGAGACCAAGTTCTACTCTTTGTGGGCAGATGACCCTAGACAAACTTCTTACTGTTTTGTGCCTCATTCGCTCAATCTTTAAAATGGGACTAATCCATTTCTGTCATACAATTGGCATGAAGAGTGATGTGATGGTGAATGTGACCAAGCTCAGCGAACCATACTACACATTCTCTAAATATAAGGGGTGATTCTCATTCAGGGGCAGTTTTCCTGAAACAAAGAAATCTGCATCTTCGGAACTTTCTTTCTGCAGCTGCCTGAGTAACAAAAACTAGCATTTTAGTCCAGAGTGCTTCCCTGGAAGCCTTGGTGTTTAGAGCTGAAGGGTCATTAAAAGACCAGAAGGCAAAAAAATCTTTTAGATTACTGTTTCCAGAAGCTCCGTGGTTTAGTTGAAAGCACCAGTGCTCTGGCAGTGCCCCGCAGAAACAAAGATCAATAATGCCCTTTGCAATCAATGCTTTTGGTGCTCTTCACATCTGCAGCCGCTGCCTGCCCTGGCACAGCTGCCCACCTGCTGCTTTGGAGATGAGGAGTAGACCCAAGGGTTGGACATGTCACACATCACCATGACAACCATAGCATGTGCTTGTGTGTGTGTGTGTGTGCGTGTGTGTGTGTGTGTACATGTTCCCATGCTATCCACCAGCTGCGGGTTGAGGGGGTGCCAGGAGCCCATGGAAGGAGGCCAAAGGGCACAGCAGGTGGCTGGGGATAGGTGTGAGAGGGCTTGGATGGGGAATCAAGTGACAACTTTGCCCTCCTTTTATTTTTTTCTGTTTTTATTGAGATATGATTCATATGTCATAAAATGCACCCTTTTAAGATGTACAATTCCATGGTTTCTAGTATTGAAAGGTTGTGAAACCATCACTAATTCTAGAACATTTTTGTCACTCCAAATACCCTTTAGCAGTCACTGCTATTCCCACGCACCTCTCCATGGATTTACCAATTTCGGGCATTTCTTGTAGGTGGAATCATATACTGTTGTCCTTTTATGACTGACTTCTTTCCCTTAGCGTAATGTTTTTGAGGTTCATCCATGTTGTAGATACATCAGTACTTCATTCATCAGTACTTTTCAAGGCTGAATAATATTCCGTTATATGGCTACACCACATTTTGGTTACCCATTTATCCATTGGTGGACGCTTGGGTTGTTTTCACTCTTTGGCTACCACTATGTTCATTTGTGTACAAGTTTTTGTGTGAACATATGCTTTCATTTCTCTTGGGTAATTGCTGGTTCTTTCTCTTTCATTTCTTTTCTTTTTCTTTTTTTTTGAGACGGAGTGTCACTCTGTTGCGCAGGCTGGAGTGCAGTGGCACTATCTCGGCTTACTGCAACCTCTGCCTCCCAGGTTCAAGTGATTCTTCTGCCTCAGCCTCCTGAGAAGCTGGGATTACAGACACATGCCACCACGGCTGGCTAATTTTTGTAGTTTTAGTAGAGATGGGGTTTTGCCATGTTGGCCAGGCTGGTCTCGAACTCCTGACCCCAGGTGATCTTCCCACCTCGGCCTCCCAAAGTGCTGTAATTACAGGCGTGAGCCACCGTGCCCGGCTTCTTTCCCTTTTATTGCTGGCATTCCACAGCATTCTCATGTTGAAGCCAGGTATGGAGAAGGCTTGTGGCACGAGGGCGGCCCTTGGACCCTCTGAGCTCTGAGAGTCCTGCTTTGATGACTAGTGAGTGGTGAACACAGAGGCAACCTGGAGAGCCAGCACACAACCCCCTTCCTGTTTACCTGCGGTGCACAGCCGGCTAGCTCTATTTCCCTGTCTCCCCTGTAGCTAGCATCAGCCCTGTGACTGTTTCAGCCAATGCAATATGGGAGGCAGTGATGAAAAACCATTTCCAGGCCTGGCCCTACAGCCCCTGCACAGCTCTCTCCCCCGCCTTTCCTCCTGTGTCTGCTATATGAACACAGAGGATCCAGGGGGGACTTCTGCCCTAAGGGGTGCCACACCGATCCATGGAAGGCATCCACATCCTTGAACTGCTGTTTGATGCAGGGAGGGCCTCACTGCGAGTTCACATTAATTTGTGATGTGAACAAGAAATAAACCTTTATTACCTCAGGCCACTGATATTTTGGGGTCGTTTCTTACCCCAGTTAGCCTGTCCTGACTCGTACAGTTTCTTCAGGTAAGGAACATCCAGCCAGTCTCTAGAACTGTCTGCAGAGCTTCTGGCCCTGCCTCCAGCTTCCTCCCACCTTGCCCTTGGCTCCCTCCACAGTGGGGTTTTCTGCAAGGCCTCTTCTGGTTTGATGTCTTCTGCTAAGGTGATCCATTGTCCTGGAATGCCTGGAATGGAGGGGTTTCTTGGGAGTTAGGTTTTCAGTTTGAAAACTGAGACACTCCCAGGCAAACTGGGATGGTTGGTCACTTCCGGACGTTCTCACCTCGTCTCCGATCTGGGACTTAGGCTGAACTCCACTGTCTTTGCCCCATCAGGGAAGAACGGCACATTTGTTGTGGTTAAAGTTTGGGAGCATCAAGGCGTATGTATGAGGTATTTGCCATCTGTGGGTCAGATTTTGGGATCCTGCCTGTACTCTCCCAGGGCTGGAATGAGCTGTTTTCAGGCTGTGCTGGGAATAGATGCTTGGGGTAAGTGGGCTGATCACATCTTCAGCCAGGGCTGCCATGAGGGCAGTACTGATGCACGGTGATCCATTGGATGTGCCATATGAGGTTTATTCTAAGGAGGGAGGAGACCTACGAATGCTTGAAAAATGAATCAGGAAATATAAGACAGGTAATATAAGACTGGTCAGCCTGCCAAACTAGAGGGATAGAGTAGGTGAGAAGGCAGAAGTGAATGGAGGACTAGAAACAGTCCCGGAAAGGGAATGATTCCAGATCCATGCCTGCAAACATATCCCATCTGTCTGGGCACTCCTGTGTGCTGCTGGTATAACTTGTGGGCCTGGGTCTATGCTCTCATCCATCCTGTTTATGCATTTGGTGACTTTTGGTTTGTTCCTGGTGTGACCTCTGGGTTCTAGTGTCTGAAGTCTTCCAATAACCTCTCCCCTCAGAAGGCCCAGGAAGGACCCCAGGCTTGCTCCTTGAGCAGGTAGGACTCATACTTGTCATCCCAAGGCTAGAGCTCAATGCAAACACACCAAGGTGGCAGGTGTGATCCTTGGATGTGTGCTGTGTAATGCTGCATCCCTAGCCTTGGCTTCTCTCCTAAACCCAGGCCCCCTCCTCATCAGTGCCCACTGCTGGTCCTGGGAGGGAGTGAAGAAAGTGAGGTGGACCAGCGCCATCCATCACCACCATCAGAAAACAATCTTAAGCTCTTTTGTTCACAAGCCAATAGTACTGTTTTTGGAATGAAGGATAGCTGCTGGTTTGGCTCTGTTGTAAGCCAGCAATAAGAGAATTAAAGGACTCATTAAGGTCCTCCAATGATGTAGACAAGTGCTCTCAGTGGTCATTCCTCATTAAAAGTGAATAAGACTATCAATCGAGTCAGATATTAGACTTGAGTTCCTTTCTCTAAGTGCAAAAGGGTGTTTTCTGGATCATGAAAACTAAATGCCCATTTCTCTTCAATCAAGTTAACACAAGGGACCTGGGGGGAGAGTCTTTCTGTTCTCGTGATGGAGGATTTGCTGAATTATCGCAGCTGAGTCTTTCCAAGGTTGTTTTCATCATAGATGCTAGAAGAGCCATTGCAGCTGCGGACACAATACAGGCAGGGGCTCTGTTGAGAGGCATATTCCCTTCTTGGTGGTGTAGGTTGACGGGGCAAGAGAACAGGCCTGGGTGAGTGGGTCTGGCATGGAGGAGCCACACAATCCCTGGTTATTATCATGTATGTGCCAGGAACCAGGCCGAGCGTTTCCCACACCTTATTTCATTCTCCTGGCAGCCCTGGGGGGCATTTTTACAAAGGGGGAAACAGATACTTAGGAAGTTATCCTACCTGAAAATACAGCTACCCTGATCTGCCTCCCGGTTGTGGGGTGTTGGGGAGGACCTGGAAGGGATACTTTCTAGAAGCTGTCCAGTGGGAAAGTACAAAGCTGGGTTTGCTTTGGAAAGGAGGAAGAGATAAAAAGAACAGCCCAGTGGGTGGAGTCAGCTATGCCTAGGCAGAGGCACAGGTGTCGTGTCTGTCCCTGTGAGCATTCATTGTGTGGGAGCCCTAGCCAGTGACAAAGTAGAGGCAGCAACCCTTCAGTGGAGGGGACTGGAATGGGCAAGGCAGGTTGTCAGAACACCAGCTAAGATGGTTCAGAACTGGGCTTCCTTCCCAGTGGGGAATGGGAATGCTAATCAGGAAACCGAGACAGAAGCTTGCTTGAATAGACTTGTCAACGGGAAAGGGCTTATTAAACCTGAGACTCATGACTCCATGAGAGACCAGGGCTCAACCTGGGCTCCCCAGACACTGGGTCTATAATTGTATGATTTATTGCAGACAATCTCTCATTATTCCCTGTGTCCTGATGAGGCAAGGCAGGGGCTGAGTGACTGAAGACAGAGTTGTTTTTTTTCCCAGTGTATTGAGAGCCAGAATTATTGAACTTCGGTGAGCTCTGCAGGACCTGCCTCAGATCTGCCATAAGGATGCTCTCCCTCAGTCTTCTATATGGAGCCCATGGTCAGATTTTTGAACTTGGATGCATAAAAATGACTGGAGACTGAGCTGGCTCTGACATGTATTAACTGTGTGACCTTGGATAAGTCATCGTTTTCATCTCAAAAATAGACCGGCCGGGCACAGTGGCTCACGCCTGTAATCCCAGCACTTTGGGAGGCTGAGGCAGGAGGATCACTTGAGGTCAGGAGTTCGAGACCAGCCTGGCCAACATGGTGAAGCCCCGTCTCTACTAAAAATACAAAAATTAGCTGGGCATGGTGGCGTGCACCTGTAATCCCAGCTACTCAGGATGCTGAGGCAGGAGAATGACTTGAACCCAGGGGGTGGAGGTTGCAGTGAGCCAAGATAGTGCCATTGCACTCTAGCCTGGGCGACAAGAGCAAAACTCCATCTCAAAAAAAAAAAAAAAGTCCACAAGGCTTATTGATTTAGGCAGATTCTAAAATGTATATGGAAAAGGAAAGAAAACGGAACAGCGCAAACAATTTTGGAATAAAAAAAACAAACTTGCAAGATTCCTACTACCTGATTTTGAGACTTACTATAAAGCTAAAGTAATCGAGACAGCATGGTGTTGGAAAAATGATAGACACATAGATCAATGGAATAGAATAGAGTCCAGAAATAGACCCACACATACATGGTCAATTGGTTTCAACAAAGGTGTCACGGCAGTTCAATGGAGAAAGGATGGCCTTTTCAATGTTGCTGGAACAATTGGATATCTATATGCAAAAAATAAACCTTGAACCATACCTTGCCCCCTATACAATAATTAACTCAAAATGAATCACAGACATAAATGTAAAACCTAAAACTAGAAAACTTCTAGAAGAAAACATAGGAGAAAATCTTTGTGACCTTGGGTTAGGCAAAACTTTCTTAAATAGGACACAGAAAGCAGGAACCATAAAATAAAAAAAAGGATAAATTGGACTTCATCCAAATTAAAATCTTATGCTCTTCCAAAGACAGTGTTAAGGAAAGGAAAAGACAAGACAATCTGAGAGAATACATTTGCAAAACTTGTACCTAAGAGAGGACTAGTATCCAGATGTTAACTGTGAGTAAAGAACTAGAATAAAGAACTCTTACAACTCAATACTAAGAAAGCAAATAATCCAGTTTTAAAAACTGGGCAAAAGACGTAAGCAGACACTTAATAAACAGTATGGATAGAAAATAATCACTTGAATAGATGCTCAGCATCAGTGGTTATTAGGGAAACACAAAGTAAAATCACAAAGCCATAACCAGATACCACTCCACTCCTTTTGGAATGGCTAACCGTCTCCCTTCCCCAGTCTGACAGAGTGTTGTCAATGACATGAAAGTGGAGTTCTCATACACTGCTGCTGGGAATGCAAAGTGGCACTTTGGAAAATAGGCAGTTTCTTGTGAAGTTAAGCACACCTACTTTACCACCCAGCAATCCTACTGTTTGGTATTTACCCAAGAGAAAGGAAAATATACACCCATGCAAAAACCTGTAGGCAAATGTTTATAGTGGCTTTATTCATAATCACCCCAAACTGGAAACAACCCATATGTCTGTCTACTGGTGAATGGATAAAAAAAATGGTGGCGAATTTATACATTGAAATTCTGCTAATCCATAAAAAGGAAGAAACTGCTGATCTGCACAACAGCATGGGTGAATCTCAAGTGCATGATGCTAAGTGAAAGAAGCCGTATTTAAAAGGCTACATAATGTGGGATTCCATTCATGTGGAATTCTAGAAAAGGCAACTTTATAGGGATGGAAAACAGATCAGTGGTTGCAAGGGGCTGTGTGTGTGCAGGGAGCACATTGCCTACTGAGGGACATGAGGGATCTTTTTGGGGTTATGAAATGTTCTGAATCTTGATCAGGGAGGTGGGTACATGATTATGTGCACTTGCTGAAATGTGCATTTGCTAGACCTACACATGGAAGTTGCAGTTTTCGTAGGTTGAAAACAGTCCAAGAGCTGCAATTTCATGTGGTCTAACCTATGCATATCACATGAAGGTGATATAAGTGGCAAGGCTTAAGTGCATGAAAGTAGGTGGAAGTGCTTTGTAGTCCATAGTACGAGAAGGATGACATGCTGGTGGAGCCATTCAGCTGGGTGGGTGGGAATTCTCTGTTCATCGCAGTGACAGATTTCCCCTGAACAGAGCCTGCTTATGCAAAAGCACCTTGCATGACTCTCTCCTAAACCATGTCCCTCTCCTGGAGGTGACCAGCTAGCCTCACTGGAGTTGAGGCATGAGTGTATTCCAGACAACACCATTCCCTCTGGATTCAAGCTTCACATCTCAGTGCCCTTTTGTCTGCCTGCCATCTCAGCTGCCAGTGGCATCCCATAGACGTTTCCTCTGAGCCGACAAGTAAAACGCCAATAATTCTCTGTCAGGCTGAAGCTACTCTTACAGCAAACCATTGAATGGTCATTTCAAAGGGGGCAAAGAATAGAAGCTATCCTTAAAGCTCCCCTGACAGGAGAGATTTCAGAACACAGAGGGGTATTATTGGGCTGTACCATGACTGGATGAACATTCAATGATAGGCATCACATGGCCGATGATAAAATCCCTAATGTCTGCGTGCTTTACCTCCTAGTGGATTTGATTCTTCCCTTGCAGACAAAGTCCCCATCAAGAACTGTTTCCTTTCATGAGGGTAGGCGGCTGCAGAGAGTACACTTTTGTCTTCAGAAAAATAGGTCCACTTTTGAACTACTTTTTTCCAACATTGATAAAAAATGTTTTATCTCCCTTGAAGGGCATCCTGCTTCGAGCTCAAGTTAGCTAGATTTGCCACACTCTCTGACTCCACCCAACTAGGCTGGTTCTTGAAGAATTTCTAACAGAAACCTCATATAAGGCAAAGAACAGACATGGCCAGAAAAGTTCTGCCCATCTTTAAGGCATTTTTCTTTATAGACTCATGAAAGTGTCTGAAGGATGTGGTCTCAGGAAGTAGAAAAGAGACCCCTGTTTTGATAAAGTAACTATTTTATCATATTTTAGGGAAAGGTTGAGAAAGAGACTCCGCAGGGCACCCTGTTGCTTTTGTTTTCCATAGCTTCCACTAATTTTCTGTGAGGGCCCTAGGACTTGAACAGATATCTTATGGTTCTTATTTCACCAACCTGAAAGTTTCATAAGGTTGTGAGGTTTATTTATCTTGATATTCCCAGCATGTAGCATAGTACTTGGAATATAGTAGGAGAGAAAAGGAAATTTCTGTTTATTGAGCATCTACTATATTCTTGGCCCTGGGGGAGATGCTTTATCTGCACATGCTTGTGTGTCTATAGACGTAAGGGTGTTGGTGGGCTATTGCAAGAATGCTGCATAACAAGCCACCCCAAAATTCAGTTGATTAAAAAAGCCTCAATCGTTTATCATCATTTACATTGTCTGGGGATTGGGTGATCTAAGTTGAGCTGGGCTGGGTTTGCTTGGGTGATTCTTCTCATTGAGGGTCTGTGAGTTAGCTAGGATAGCCCTGTTTCAGGCTATAGTTGCTGGAGTGGCTCTGCTCCATGTATTTCTCATCCTCCCCCTGGGACCAGCGGTCTAGCCGAGGCATGCTCTTCTCTTGGCAGTGGCGAAGGAACAAGAGAACAAGTAGAAACACACAAGGTCTCTGGCCTGTGTCAGGAACTGGTATATTGTCATGTTCACCTCATTCAATTGGTCAGAGCAAGTTACATGGCCAAACCCAAAGTCAGAGGGCGGGGAAATATGTGGTTAGGTGTGGCTTCAAAGTCACATGGCAAGGCACAAGGGAGAAATGAAGATTAAAGCTAACAGTGCAGTCTAGAGCAATATATTTAATATTAACAACAACCCTATGTGCTAAAGATGATACTATTCCCCATTTCACTGATGAGAAAACTGTGGTTAAGGTAGGTGAGACCCAAGTTTCAAAGACTGTTCTTTTTCGAGCACACCATGCTCTCCCTCTGAGGTGTTTCCTGGTGCTTAATAAATACATGTTGTATACATGTTAGTGAGTAAAAAGTCACAAGTCCCGGCCGGGCGTGGTGGCTCATGCCTGTAATCCCAGCACTTTGGGAGGCCGAGGTGGGTGGATCATCTGAGGTCAGGAGCTCGAGACCAGCCTGGCCAACATGGTAAAACCCCATCTCTACTAAAAATACAAAAATTAGCTGGGCATGGTGGCATGCACCTGTAATCCCAGCTGAGGCAGGAGAATTGCTTGGACGTGGGAGGCAGAGGTTGCAGTGAGCTGAGACATGCCACTGCACTCCAGCCTGGGTGACAGAGCAAGACTCCATCTGGAAAAAAAAAAAAAAAAGTTGCAAGTCCAGCTGAAAGTTAAAAAAAAAAAAAAAAATCCAGTCAGGGATCTCTTTTACCGAAGTAAATTTCAGCTTGTCTGAGGTTTTCCTTGTGCAGTTAATCTGGTTCTGTCATTCCCACATCCTGGCATTGTTCGGAGTTTAACCAGTTGGGCTGGGTTAGATTCCTGGTCATGCCCTGCTCCCCTGCTCTGTCTGGGGCAATCAGACAAGAAGCCACACAGAACGGGGCCCCCAGGCAGGAGGGACACCTCCTCCACTCCTTTTGCCAAAATGACCCTCTGATATCTAGAGCACACAGGTGTGGCTGTGGACGGATTTTTTTTAATCAAAATTAATTATGCCATCATAAAGAAATGTGTCCTTTGGGTTAGCTGCCAAGTTCCCACATTATTTTGCCGACCTGGGATGGTCACGTAAACGGTTAGATTTTGTGTCTGTCCACACCGATGTACGTTGTGGGTAGGCAGATGGAGAAGCCCCAGAGGAGAAGGTAGGAAAGGCTCCTGGTGCCTTCAGGCTGTGGGCCCACTGAGGAGCTTGTCAGAGTTTGACAAGGAGATTTCCTAGAGCAGAGCCAGCTGCTAGTGCAGTGTCAGTGATCCAGGAAGTGATATTCTCTCCTCTGAGTCAGCAAGGACCTCCACGGGGCGCCCTGTGGGAGTCTGAGTATTGCTAGATGCAGGCATCGTGTTTTCCTAGGAGCACAGTTGTTCCTCTGCCTACGTGGGGTCACCAGAAGATTCCTCTCAGCGTGGGTACCCACAGAAAAGTGAATGGACACAGCTCAAATCTCAGTATAGACTGGTGGGATAGGAGCATCTGGAAGTTGAGGGGTGGAGGAAACTTTTAGGGGGTCCTATTTGTCTGGGGACCTCCAGCCTGTGCCACTAGAGCCATTGCCAATATGTGAATAGTCACCTCTGACATCCTGACTGGATCTCAGGCAAATTGCTGCCCCACCCCACCTTCTGTCCCTCTCTGCATTCCTATGAACTTAGTTCCCTGCAGTATTTCCAAGGCTGCTACATGGCTGCCATCTTTCTCTTGGAGGATCGTGGTGGTCACGTCATTCAGAGTTGAGTAAAATGCCTGTTTTGGGGCGAGGGATGAAATGCGGTTTTGGAAAAATTTCTGAGCAATTTTGAAAATGTTGGTGGAAGAATGGGGCTATTGAAACGCCAGTCATCGTTATACACTTATTCCTCGCTGCCGCTTGTAATAATCCCTCCGAAGCTGAGGATGAAATTGGTTTCTCCGTGATCTCTCTTTCCACCCTGGGTGATCCCCATAGGATTCTTCACAAGGACGCAAATCTTTGTCGGGGTTCATTGGTGACGTTCTCCTGGGGGAGGACAAACGGTTTTATTTCATTTCCAGTGTATTGCATTTTAGGAGATGATCTATTGGAATAAGTGAAGGAAATGAGGAAGAAAGGAGGGAAGGAAGAAAGGAAATGGAGTTTCTTGAGTGCAGAACTGGTATTTAACCCTTTCATGTCTATTGTCTCATGTCTATTGTCTCAGTTTTTGTTTATTCTTCCAGCAAACCTTTGAGGTGGGTACCCTGATGCTTATTTTACAGATGAGGGGACTGAGACTTAGAGAGGTTACATAAATTGAGCTAGCCAGTAATCTGGTAAATCACAAGAGGAGTGGTTCAAATCTGAGTCTTTCTAAATCCGAGCCTGGCTAATGTTTGCTCCTTCCTAGGGAGGACCTTTCCCCCTCACCGGCCTCCACGGACCAGGCTTTTCTCCTTTCAGTCATTGAAACCACCCTGGCACAGCTGCTCCTCCTTCTGGACAAATGGTTGTGACTTTTTCCTCCATCCTATCTATGCTTTTCAATATTCGACTCCCCACATTTCCCCTGGAGTTAGGTTTTGGTCCTTGAGTACAGGAAGAACCATTATTCTCCTCTGTAGGTGGCCAAGGGATGCTTTTAACTAGCTTCTTTCCAGCCCCCAAGATTGTTTTTTCTGCTGCTCCTAGCCTTTTATTAGCAAAATCAAAATGATACTGAATAGCTCATTGTCTGTAATGGGGCCACACACAGCAGTTTAACCAACAGAGCAGAACTCTTGACCATGGAGGGCTTCTTATCCGGGCAGCCTGGATCCCTAAAGCACAGGCCACAGGTATATGGATGCCCAAATTAAAGACCACACAAGTACACTTGGTAAATAAAGTATTTACACTATGTTCAGGCAAAGAAGCGAACAGTGTGGAGTTTATTCTGGAAATAAAATCACAAAGCTCATCATTCATCCAGCTCTTTTTCACAGGGGAATATAGCAAGAGAAAATGAAGTAATTTCACTGGAAATCACACATTTAATTGCCTTTGCAAACTGGCCTTCAACCTGGCTTACTTTTCTACATATTTCCTGTCTGACATCTGCCCCTACCTGTTTTCTTATTCCAGCTTTTTCCATAATAAGGGTGTCCAGAGGTTTAATTCCTGAGCCAACTCTTAGTGAGTGACAGGATGACTTCTAATATTTCTGACCTTTGTCCTATTGGGTTACCTTTGTGGCTGGTACCTCGTGTTCTACTGTCTTACGGGGACACCAAGTCTGCGTCCTCCTCCCTCCCTGCTGAGACATCTGCCTCGGCCTCTGCGTGGCCTTCTGCTTTTCCCCTCTTCCTTCCACTACTCCTTTCTTTGTTTTTTTTTTTTTTAAATTTTATTATTATACTTGAAGTTTTAGGGTACGTGTGCACAATGTGCAAGTTAGTTACATATGTATACATGTGACATGCTGGTGCGCTGCACCCACTAACTCATCATCTAGCATTAGGTATATCTCCCAATGCTATCCCTCCCCCCTCCCCCCACCCCACAACAGTCCCCAGAGTGTGATGTTCCCCTTCCTGTGTCCATGTGTTCTCATTGTTCAATTCCCACCTATGAGTGAGAATATGCGGTGTTTGGTTTTTTGTTCTTGCGATAGTTTACTGAGAATGATGATTTCCAATTTCATCCATGTCCCTACAAAGGACATGAACTCATCATTTTTTATGGCTGCATAGTATTCCATGGTGTATATGTGCCACATTTCCTTAATCCAGTCTATCATTGTTGGACATTTGGGTTGGTTCCAAGTCTTTGCTATTGTGAATAGTGCCACAATAAACATACGTGTGCATGTGTCTTTATAGCAGCATGATTTATAGTCCTTTGGGTATATACCCAGTAATGGGATGGCTGGGTCAAATGGCATTTCTAGTTCTAGATCCCTGAGGAATCGCCACACTGACTTCCACAATGGTTGAACTAGTTTACAGTCCCACCAACAGTGTAAAAGTATTCCTATTTCTCCACATCCTCTCCAGCACCTGTTGTTTCCTGACTTTTTAATGATTGCCATTCTAACTGGTGTGAGATGATATCTCATTGTGGTTTTGATTTGCATTTCTCTGATGGCCAGTGATGGTGAGCATTTTTTCATGTGTTTTTTGGCTGCATAAATGTCTTCTTTTGAGAAGTGTCTGTTCATGTCCTTTGCCCACTTTTTGATGGGGTTGTTTGTTTTTTTTCTTGTAAATTTGTTGGAGTTCATTGTAGATTCTGGATATTAGCCCTTTGTCAGATGAGTAGGTTGCGAAAATTTTCTCCCATTTTGTGGGTTGCCTGTTCACTCTAATGGTAGTTTCTTTTGCTGTGCAGAAGCTCTTTAGTTTAATTAGATCCCATTTGTCAATTTTGGCTTTTGTTGCCATGCTCATGGGTAGGAAGAATCAATATTGTGAAAATGGCCATACTGCCCAAGGTAATTTATAGATTCAATGCCATCCCCATCAAGCTACCAGTGACTTTCTTCACAGAATTGGAAAAAACTACTTTAAAGTTCATATGGAACCAAAAAAGAGTCCGCATCGCCAAGGCAATCCTAAGCCAAGAGAACAAAGCTGGAGGCAGCACGCTACCTGACTTCAAACTATACTACAAGGCTACAGTAACCAAAACAGCATGGTACTGTTACCAAAACAGAGTTATAGATCAATGGAACAGAACAGAGCCCTCAGAAATAGTGCCACATATCTACAATGATCTGATCCTTGACAACCCTGAGAAAAACAAGCAATGGGGAAAGGATTCCCTATTTAATAAATGGTGCTGGGAAAACTGGCTAGCCATATGTAGAAAGCTGAAACTGGATCCCTTCCTTACACCTTATACAAAAATCAATTCAAGATGGATTAAAGACTTAAACGTTAGACCTAAAACCATAAAAACCCTAGAAGAAAACCTAGGCATTACCATTCAGGACATAGGCATGGGCAAGGACTTCATGTCTAAAACTCCTCTCTTAGTTTTTGTTTTTTGAGACAGAGTCTCACTCTGTTGCCCAGGCTGGGGTGCAGTGGCACAATCTCTGCTCACTGTAACTTCCACCTCCTGGGTTCAAGCAATTTTCCCACCTCAGCCACCCGAGTAGCTGGGACTACAGGTGCCTGTCACCACGCCTGGCTAATTTTTGTATTTTTAGTAGAGACAGGGATTCACCATGTTGGCCAGGCTGGTCTCGAACTCCTGACCTCAGGTGATCTGACCACCTTAGCCTCCCAAAGTGCTGGGATTACAGGTGTGAGCAACCACACCCAGTCCACTACTCCTTTCTTATTTTAGTACAAGAACTGAGCTGGGAAGGTTGGTGCTGTTTTATAAGCAACTGGGAGCATTCAAGGTTTATGAGGATGGGGCTGACTCTATGAATGGGGAAAAGGAGGAGTTGGTGGTGATGAGGTGTGGTGGGGTTGAATTGGGGAAATCATACACAGCTATCGTAATAGTTGAGGAAAAGAGAGTGAGTCTTGAGCTAGGAGACCGGTGTTGGGAATGGAAAGGAGAGGAGAGTTTCTGTGATAGAGTTCCTTTCCTCTGGGATTCCCAGCCTTTACATTAAAAACATCTCCAGACTTTAGCTTTTGTATCAAGCTGCCAGCTGCCTTGGAAATGATCCAAAGATAAGAGACATGTAATTCCAGGCTGTGATGGGGGTTAATGGTTGGCCTTGTGTAAAATAGAAGTCCCAGAAATGAGGTTTGGTCTCAGACAAAGGAAGGAGAGAAAATAACTCGAGTTATTATAAAAGAAAACATCTCAGAGTTAGATTAAGAAAGTGGGACAAGGCAGGATAATGAAGACTCTGCAAAGGAATGCCTGGGAAGGAGGAGGGGCTGTGTGCTTCGGCAGAGGAAGAATAGATCCGTTGGATCTATTCCTCTATTTATATAGTTGATAAAGGGAATGCCTTTTAGAGAAGAAAATATTTAAGAAAAGATCCTGCTTGGTATAGAAGGTAAGATGTTGAGAGCATAGTTTATAGAGAGTCAAGATGCAAATTTCTTTGTATTATAAATAAATAGAAATTTGGTGATGTGGGGGTAAAGAAGAGAGGAGCAGAGAGAAGATCAGAGGGGAATGTGGGGTAAATGCACCCAATAGCAATCATTTAAGCATACCCTTAGAATGACCCTGCATGGCAGACACACCTGAAGGTGTGTTCTCAGCTAGGGAATCTGGGAGTGGCTAACCCAGAGATTCATTCCTTATCCATGATGAGCATCTGAGTCTACAGCTTACCCCATGGAACACGGGCTGTATAGGGAATTGAAGCCCTGAGTTTTGGGTTAAATGAAGCTTGCCAGATGGAGGTCATTACGCAGAGGGTGTTAAATTAAAATGCTATATAAACTACATGTTATTTGCAGGTGGCTGTGGTTTTCCTGCTCAGCCCGCTACTACTGGGCCGTTGATGAGATGGATATCTTGTCCAGCCCGCTGCCACTGGACCATTTCTGCAGGTAAGGGGGTCAAACCCACAGCCACTGGACCCTCTTCTCTGTAGGTAAGCTCCCTAATAAAGCCCTATGTCTCATGTGCTTGCTCTGGGTCTCTTCAGCCTCTTGAACCTGATGCCTTCTCTACTGAGGTTTACAGGGGTTCAGCACAATAGGGAGGGGAAGGTGTCAGAGCATTCTGGTGGGTTCTGGGGCTTAAGAATAGAGATGCTGCTACTCAGAAATGATTTGTATTTCTTTGATGGGAGCCCCTTTCCCTAGTGGCTTCAGGAAAGTGTACTACCTTCAAAATCCTAGTGGGATATATTTCATAAAACAGTAACCACAGAGTGCTGGGTCCCATATCCAGGTTGATGCCGTGGGGGAAGGGACTCCCTGTGAGGATGAGTGACGTTGTCCATCTGCTGACTTGATTCAGCTGCAGAACTTGAATCTAGAAGGGACCCTGAAATAAGCTTTTTAAGAACACCCAGAAGTCATGGGGGAGGATCCTGGGTTTCTGCAGGTCAAGGAGTGAAGTTCTAGCGGGTAGTATCTGGTCCTTAAGTGTGGAGAGACCTCAGCTTGTGGCTGGGTTGCAGATCTGGGCTGTTCTGTTTTCTTCTGGGGTTTGGCTTGATTGTATATGGTGTAACAATTTGGAACGGCCACTGCTCAATGCAGTGACCTCCAACCAGCTGAGCTCTGAGACTTGGGAATTCCTGGGCTGGCAAGGGAAGCTTGAATTCTGGGTCTGCTGTCTGTGGGTAAGAGCGTCAGGAGGTTGGAGCAGCAGGAGACGCTGCTGGCTGGCGCCGGTGTTCTGGGTCTTCCTTCCAAGCTGCAATCAGGATTCCTTTCCTGAGATTTCTCCGAATTGCCTGTCTCCAAAATGCATAAGATGTTTCTGAAATCAGTGCTTCTCAAACTTCAATGCATACCATCGTCACCTGGATGGCTCATTAGAACCACGTGCTGAGCCCCTTCCCCAGAGGTCTGGAAGTGAGGCCTGACAATTTGCATTTCTAACAAGTTCTCAGGTGATGCTGATGCTGCTGGTCTGGAAACCACGCTGAGAATCGCTGTCCTAGACCAGCATTTCTCACTTTACTGTGCACAGGAATTACTTGGGTTTCTTATTAAAATGCAGATTCTAATTCAGTAGGTTTGGGGTGAGACCTGAGAATTGGCGTTTTGACCAGCTCCCAGGTAAAGCTGACGTATAAGGACCACCCTTTGAGTAGCACCACCCCCAGTCATGCTGCCTTTAGCCTCTGACTGGCTGAAGGTCAAATGTTTCTACTCCCCTAAGAATAAGTACTTCTGGCTGGACACAGTGGCTCATGCCTGTAATCCCAGCACTTTGGGAGGCTGAGGCAGGCAGATTGAGGTCAGGAGTTTGAGGCCAGCCTGGCCAACATGGTGAAACCCCGTCTCTACTAAAAATACAAAAAAATTAGCTGGGCATGGTGGTGGGTGCCTGTAATCCCAGCTACTTGGGAGGCTAAGGCGGCAGAACTGCTTGAACTAGGGAGGCGAAGGTTGCAGTGAGCCGAGGTTGTGCTGCAGCACTTCAGCCTGGGCCACAGAGAGACTCTGTCTCAAAAGAAGAATAAGTACTTTCATCCCAGCTGCTATTCTCAACTGCTTTGCAAGGGCGTGGTTGTCTCTTGGTCTGTGTGTATCTGCAATTCCCTGCTCAGTCTACCCCACACCACATCCCTGCTAGAAGCTGAGCTGCCCAATCGGCTGTGGGAGCACCTGTTCATCCCAACACAGTGCCACTGGGACAGTTAAGCCTCGCCAGGCTCTGGCTCTCGCTGGCTGCTGGGCAGGCATTCCTTCATGTTCCCCAGGGCCCACTTTTCCCTCTCAATGCTGGCAGTGGCTGTCCCAAGTGCCAGCTGTTCTTTTGCCCTTGAAATCAGCCCTGTCCAGCTTCTGTCCTGGCTTCCCTGATGTCCCTGACCATTCCCAAATGACTGTATCCTGCAAAAATGAGTCTGCTATAACCTGGGCTGGCAGCTGCTCTGGCAGACGGGCAGGAGGAACTTGGAGACTGTTCAAAATAAGGAGGAGTTGAAAATTAGGAACCATAGGGAGATGGAAAGAGGAACGGGAGTTAATTTAATGCCTTAAGTGTAATACACTTTATATGAATTTATGCAGAATTTATATAAAAAAATCAACCTAATATGTAGCACAAAGGCATTAGGGAAGGTTTCTTGTAGGATGAGATAGTAGAAAGGGAAGTGGGTTGGGATTCAGGAGAACCGAGTTCTAATCATATTCTCACATTAGTCAAGAATCCACAGGCCTCAGTGTTCTCTTGCATAAGAAGGTTTGGATTGAACCACCTTTGAGGTACTGCATGTCTAAAAACCTCACTTATTATTAGAGGGATTATCAAGGAAGGCTGGGGAAATCTTTAAGCTTTGGAATTAAAAGACCTGAATTTAGGCTGGATGTGGTGACTCGTGCCTGTAATCCTTGCACTTTGGGAGGCTGAGGCAGGAGGATCTCTTGAACCCAGGAGTTTGAGACCAGCCCGGGTGACATAGCAGGGCCCCATCTGTACAATAAGAAAATTAGTTGGTCACAGTGGCACATGTCCGACTACTTGGGAGGCTGGGGTGGGAGGATTGCTTGAGCCCAGGAATTTGAGGCTACAGGGAGGGGTTACTGTACCACCACACTCCAGCCTGGGCAATAGAGTGGGACTCTGTCTCAAAAAAAAAAAAAAAATCCTGAAGTTAAATCCCGGCATCTCCTGCTCTATAGCTGGGCAGCGTACTGGGCACGTCACTTACATTCTGAGTTGCTTCCTTGCCAGCGAAGATTAAATGAAAAAGCTAATAAAAGCACCTAAAACAGTTGCTGGTACCTAGTGGTACACAGCACTCAAGAAGCAGAAGCTAATATGACAATCATTAAAAATGTTAAAAACCTGTTCTTTTTCACCATGCTCCATTTAGTTGGGTGGGACACAAATGCTCAAAAGTGTATTATACTTAAAAATAGTAGAAATCAATTCCATTCTCTGCTGCCCTCACGAGCCCCTCAGGTAACTCTGCGTTTGCTCAGCTCAGCCTCCAGGAAAATGTGTTCCAAAATCCTGGAACAAAAGGGTAACAACAATCAAAGCAGCATGTTGCCATACTTAGCAAGTTTTAGGGAATTATTCAATGCTAACTCCAGAGAAAACTGACTGAAACGTAACCAGGCCAATGGCTCCCGTGGGCCCTGCAAATCAGAGGAAATGTTTGAGAACAGGGTAGATAGGACAGGACAAAATGGCTTTGCGTTCTCTCTTGCTCTGAAAATTGTTGTCATGGGATGCAGAACATAGTGGGTGCTTATTAAATGGCCTTCGATTGAAGGAAGCATGTTCTAGAGGCTTAATGATTCCACCTCCTGAAGACCATAGTACATCCTGGATGTGACTGGCATGTCTGTTGAAAGCCTGATGCTTTGTTCTCTTAGTTCTCATTCGTGGCCTCTAGGAAGCAGGGTGTTTGGTTGCCTGCAACAGAAATGGAGTCTAGCTGATTTACACAGAGGAAGAGTTTAGTGGAAGGATGTCAGGAGCATATAGGTGTAAACGGGAGGTGGAAGAGTCATGGTTAGTAAGCAACAGGACTCCAGGACTCAGTTGACTGAGCATTCCTGCAGGGATGAATTGGTTCTGCTGAACCAAAAGATCTACACCTTTCTTATCACTTAAGGAAACAGGCCTGGATGTCTGCTGCCATTCACTCAGGCCCAGCTCCCAAAGATGACCCATCCCTAAGCGGCCCTGATAATCAGCACACAAGAGGCATGGTGTCATATTGGAGGACCAGCCCATATATTATTTCCATGCCTGGCTGTTACTTTATCCTGCTATTTTGCTTGCAAGGTGGAACAGTTATAAGGATACTCATGTGATTTACGTGTTCAACATTCAGCCCAATGGATGACATTGCCTTCAATATTATGTTTGGGTATTGGGTAACTTCCTATCATACCTGATGTTATTGTTTAGTCATTTTGTGCCTGATATGTTTAAGTTTTATAAATAAATGCTTAGCATGGTGTGCACCTATATTCTATATAATAATCCCAGGAGGTTGCTTTGGCTAAAGAACTCCATCCACTCCAGAATTATTTCCATGGTTTGCTACACACATTTCAGAACACAACTAGGGAATTATGACACTGCTATCCCTGGTGCCTTATCTCCTCAGTTATATCCTGAAATGAGCATAATAGCACCTACACAGCGGGTTGCTGTATTAAATTGTATACTATATACAAAGCACCTGATGTGTAGTAGAGAAATAATATAAAAGGCAAAGATTATAACTTTTATTTTACTTCTGTCTTTCCCCATCCCCATGTAGTAATCAGAGACTAAGCATTTTTTGGTTAATATCAAACATGTTAAGGCAGGGGAGAAGGTGGAAGAAGGGAAAGTGTGGCCATATTTCCCAGCCCTTAGACCTCTCCGTGGTAAAGAATTTGGCTACGATAGTCACTGGAGTGCCCCTACGCGGCCCCCACCATGTTCCGGCGGTTCATCATACTCCTAACAATTCCACTTCCAATTCAGGAGTGACATGGAACTACTATTTTATTATTTTGTGTGAAAATAATAAAGTAGACGATTATTTTAAATCTCTAATAATTTATCTCCTTTCTTGTATCACTCTGCTCAAGACACAAAGTCCCAAAAGAAAGAGAGGGCGAGAGAGTGAGTTTAATTTGTCTGGCCTTGACGATGTGCTTAACCCCTCAGCTAGGGGAAGGTCTGTCACTCTGGTATACATTTCTACCAAGCAAATTAGGGCAGGCGGATTTTCATAAAAAGAAATTGGGTCACAGTTGCTAGAGTACAAGGAGTGCGTGCAGTGGGGGGTTCTGTAAACCCTCCAAAGCTTTGCTACAGGGTTCTCGGGATATCTTCCTAGAAAAACTATAAAGCCCAAGAAACAAACTACTCCAAAACAGCAGTTAAGATTAGACCAAAAGAGAGTAAGAAATAGCATGATTTAATCAGTTATCAAATCTCAAAAGTTCTTTTTTGTAACTCACAATCCTTAATAGGGACTGTTATATATGTGTGTGTGTGTGTGTGGTGTGTGTGTATAATATGTAATTGTTTATGTGTATGTATATACACACATATCACACATGAACATGTATAATTAGATTTAGAATATAATTTACATAGACAAGATTCATTAAAGTTACCCATTACTAGCAGACATCATTAATCTGTTGGCATAGTTTAGTTGAGGCTTTCACCCTCCTGCCTCACTCCGTCTTGCTCACTGTCTGAACCAGCCAGTCCGTCTGTCTTCCAGGCTATAACAGTCCCTGTGTTAGGTTCTGACGTCTAGACAGAGCCCAGGGATAAGTCTGGGTGGTCCTTTGTCCTCGGGAAGTACTAAATCAAAGAAGAGGGACCCACATGTAAGTAGACAAATTCCATTTGGCCTGTGACCTTAAGGATGCCAGACTTTGGATTTGCGGGTGCAGTTGGTGTCAGAACACCACAGGCTGCTGGCTCCAGGGTTTGTTTCTGTCGCATTTATTGCATTGGGTCGGGTAGAAGTCCTGGGGATTTTCTTATTCCCTTGACTTCATTTTTTTTTTTCCTTTGTAACCTTCCATCTCACTTGCACAACAAACCCAGTGCCAACTGGCTGGGTCCATTTCAGTGCCATGAGGTTCCTGGGGACAGTGGAAGAAGGTCTGCTCAGCCGCTTCAGGTGCCTGATTGCTGGCCAGCTCCGTCCTGAGAGGGAGCTGGGTCTGCCAGGAGCAAGGCAACACAGCCCTCAGTCCTGCTGCCTCTCCCTCTCTCCCTGCCTCAAGCCCCCTTTGCAAGACCACTCCAGAAGGCTGACTTCTCACCCAGCTTCTCCGGAAAGCTCTCCCTTTCCTCTGGGGCTGGACATTTTCTCTGGTCATTAAGCACTCCTTAGTGTCCATCAGTTGATCCGAGATCCATCTTGGAAGCTCCGTGGGGCAGCTTGATGGCTGTGGAGTCTAAAAGGGCAAGCATTATCCGTGCCCACCTCTTTCCATCTGCCTTCCTTGGAGAGAGGCCAACCAGAGAAATGTGGAGGGGATTTAGTTTCATCTCATTTTTATTCATTTCCAAGTCTCCAAAGCAGTAGAATTAGGCTCAGGAAATGATATAAGTTTCACTAACTCTGAGAAAAATTGGGGAAGTGTCTTCTAAAGCTCTGTTTTGATCTTCTCACCCTTCTGCTCAAAAGCCCTCACTCTCTTCCTCTACCCTGGGTGGCAACCCACAGCCCTTCTCATGACATTCAAGGCCCAGCATGGGAAGTGGGTCACCTTCTCAGCCATGCCCCCCACAGTCCATCCCTTCCCAGTCCTCTGTTTTAGCCACATCGGGCAACTCTGCACCCTCCTCCCCCGACCCGCAACAAAACACTCCTCTTGCTTTGCTGACGTCAGCCCCTCGCCCAGAATGCCTTGCCCTCCCATTCCCACCCCTTCAAACCCTACTCAATGTTCAGGGTTTAGTTCAGATGTCACTTCTGTGAATGAAGCAATCCTTGTTTCTCCAGTGGGGGGGGGGCGGGGGGGGGGGGAATCTCTCTTCCTTCTCCCTCTTAGAGCATTTGTGTGTGGCTGTCTCTTACTTTTCTCAGTTGCATTTTGGAAAACTTGCGTATTTTCCTCACTACATCCTACTTATTTGGTTACTGGGAGGCATTCAGAACTTTCCTTTGCATCACCCCACACATCCAATCCATGAACAATTCTGCTGATTTTTACCTGCTAGATATTTCTGGCATCCATCTGTTGTCTCTTGTAAGTATCCACTCAGTGGTTGGGTCCTCCTTATTGCCCTCAGAGGTCTCTACAGCAGCTTCAGCTGAGTTCCTTGCTGCGTGTGGTCTGCTAGGTGCAAATCCATTGTCTTCACAGGGCAGGTGGTTTGTGTTTCTCACCCCCCCTTAGTTCAGGAACTTTCTCAGTAGCAACCACAATGTGGCAATCAGGGCCTAGTGCATAATAGGTACTTAACAAATATTGAGCAAGTGAAGGATGAACAAGTTATGTCTTTGGCGGCACTAAACAACTTGCTTGCCAGATGTTGCATAATCCTTAATTTGGAAATGTCCTGCTGTGAGTGACAGGCCTTCCCTCTCTGAACCTCTTTATGTACTTGTGAAATGACGGGCATTATTATTATTATTTTTTGAGACGGACTTTTGCTCTGTTGCCCACGTTGGAGGGCAGTGGCGTGATCTTGGCTTACTGCAACCTCTGCCTCCCGGGTTCAAGTGATTCTCTTGCCTCAGCCTCCTGAGTAGCTGGGATTACAGGTGCCTGCCACCAGGCCCAGCTAGTTTTTGTGTTTTTAGTAGAGATGCAGTTTCACCATGTTGGCCAGGCTGGTCTCGAACTCCTGACCTCAAGTGATCCTCCTGCCTCGCCCTCCCAAATTGCTGGGATTACAGGTGTGACTCACTGTGCCTGGCCGACAGGCATGATTTTATCTCAAAGGTCCAGTCATAAACCCATTTCCCTCTGAATTCATTTGCATTTGCTTCACAATTAAGCAGCTTCAGTTGTGGTGATTTGGGGGCTACTTTGCCAGAGATAACTCTTTCCTCATTAAAACATGTTGTGATTTTTATATTAGCTTGTGTCTTAGGTGAGCTAAATGTTCATTTTCTCTTGAAGTAGACATGGGCTATTGCTGATTCAGCAGATTACACCCAAAAAGTTTTCTAATCTGGGGTATGACCCTGACCTTTTTTATCATCCGATTGGGCCTGTCGTCCACAGAAATCGTCAGACTTCATGAGCCTGTTTTTCATCTACATCATCAGACTTCATGGCCCTAGGCCCATGAATCAGAATCAAGTTACAGAGTGTCTGGAAAATCTGCTTAGACGTAGAAATCAGTAACAGAAAAGCAAGACTGCTTTCGAGCTACAAATTATATAATTCTTGGGGCAGGTACATCTGGCTTCCTCCTTTAAAGGCTATGGAAGGTGGAAATCTGAAGTGTTAATTCAACAGTTGAGGGAAGTGACATTAATGCTTATGCCAGGAAATTTCTCCTTGTGCAGTGGTTGGGGAAAATGTGCTCAGACAGCAGGTGAAGGAGCCACATACTTTTTCCCCCAAGACCCTTCCTGAATTTAAATATTCTGTCCTCTTATTCCAAGAAGTGTATTTGTGCTGGTCAGTTCAATTGGGAAAATATGGTCATTGCATCAAAAGGTTTTGTAAGGTTTTGATAAGTCTGCTAGGTTGGTCTTGCCTATAAGAATAAAACTTATAACAGCAGGGACTTCTTAAATTCCTTCTGGTTGTGTATTTCCAGTTCTTTGTGGGATATCTATACTTGAAGGCCATCAAATTCTACGCTTCAAAGTCACAATTTTTCTGGGAAACAATGTTTTTTTTTTTTTTTGGAGACAGAGTTTTGCTCTTGTTGCCCAGGCTGGAGTGCAGTGGTACAATCTCAGCTCACTGCAACCTCTGCCCTGGGTTCAACTGATTCTCCTGCCTCAGCCTCTTGAGTAGCTGGGACTACAGGCACCTGCCACCATGCCTAATTTTTTGTATTTTTAGCAGAGACAGGATTTCATCATGTTGGCCAGGCTGGTTTTGAAGCCCTGACCTCGGGAGATCTACCTGCCTTAGCTTCCCAAAGTGCAGGGATTACAGGTGTGAGCCACTGTACCGGGCCAGAATCTTCT